>NW_022986860.1:274625-455043 GCF_010094085.1 Westerdykella ornata | reverse complement strand
AGCCTTAAAAGCAGCAATAAAGCAAGGTAGGAACTCAATCTTAGTGATATGGGTGATCCGGTTGTGTATTAGATCCTCGGCCTGGTATCCATATGCCTTCTTCAAGGGCGAGAAACACCCTACATCAAGTGGCTGTAGGAGATGAGATGAGTGCGGAGGCATATAGAGAGTGATAATCTTGTTGTCTTTGCAGTACTACTGGAATTCGAGCGAGTTGTAGCTCTCATGACTGTCAAGAATAAGTAGACATGCTGCGCCAATAGTACGCTACTTTGTATGCACGTTGAAGTGCTTTAGCCACTGCAGACCAAGCTCATTTGTTGTCCAGCCATTCTCAGAGATTGCAATAACCTAATCGTGAGGTAGATCCTCTTCCTTGTACCAGGCAGAGAGGTGGTGCTTGCCCTGGAAGATGATAAAGGGTGGGATCGCCCAACCCATCACATTGATGCCTTGAATAACTGTCGTCCACTCCCGGTTGCTCTGCTGTACGCTCTTTGGCCTGCCTCGACGCTCAGAGCCTGTGACAACTGCTCCTGTTGATATCATGTCCATCATAAAGCCAGACTCATCAAAGTTGTAGGTGTCATTGTCTAGGATACTGTGCTTGGCTTTGGTATTCTCTACAAGCCGGAACCAGTCTTGTATAACCTTAGGATCCTCACAGAGGGCTCTCTTGTAATCATACTTTCGATTGAACTTAATTGTAAGCTCTGGCTGACGTTTGACAAAGGTTATAGCCCAATTCTGGCCGACTGGATCTCGGTGCCATGCAGCTAGCAAGGAATCAGCCATATCTTTGACAGCAGCAAGCCGGGGAGGAAATCCTCACGCGTCAAGATCAAGGATATGCCGAACAATCACCTCTTCTTCCATCTTTAGTAGCTTCATTGAGTTGGGCATGCAGTCATGTCGAAAGATCGTTCCAGCACGTCGGTCTCGTAGTGTTGTTCGAGAGACGTTGTAGATCTGTGCAGTGTGCCGTTCAGAGATATTCGCGTCTTGCTTAATAGCCTGGATCGCAAGCTGTACACGAGCTTCTTTTGAAGAAGGTAGATTATTGTGTCGTTGAGGCATCACGAATATACCGTAGTTGACAGTATAATTTGGTGGGATCTTGGCATAGTGGACGGCTCGCCCGTGTGGACGGCTCGCCCGTGAGGTACATTAATAGGACAAAAAAAAAAACATGTATGGGCTCACCAAAACCAAAAAAGAAAGAAAAAGTGTCGCTTCTGTGGATCGAACACAGTACCTCCAGATACCAACATTTCGTTCAATACCGAAGTTTGCAGCAGAGGTCTCCCCCATTCTGATTGCTTCAGTCTGGCGCTCTCCCAAGTGAGCTAAAGCGACTTGTAACTTGATGGTTTTTGTTACCTTTACGCAACTTATATGCGTCCTTTAATTCGCTCGCAGAAATTTGGCAGGTGCCACCCCACCTCTTCCCCCCCGCTTGGGCCCGACCGAGGCAACGACGAATTTTCGCCGCTGTTCAAGCAATTCAACGTCTCATCCTACTTGCACGTTTGCGACTGGACAATGCAAGAAATACACCGTACTTCCGTTAGCACCAGCTGCTGCAGCCTGCCACAACAGCTGGCACACACTCTTGCAAACTTGCAATTTCCTGGGCTGGAGCCAACCACTCTGCTCAAACGGGTAAAAGCCCACGGGTGTCCTTGGGCGCCACATCATGGTCCCAACCTACCGGACACCTGGTTCCAGGTCTCGTGTCGCTGTTGGAGCTGGGACTGCGCAAAAGTGACGAAACGCAATTATGACCTGGGTGCTTATATTGGTTGGACCCTGAACTGAATAACTTATATTAACAACCAACAACGCTTCGCTGGTTGTTGTTCAAGGTGGTTTTGGACCCCCTCCTCCCCTGGCTAGCAGAACTTCGAAATCCTGAGGTCTCCCCTCAGCCCGACGGCATCACGACGACAACGACGGCAACGACGACATCCCTTGCGTACGACGAGAACGCGACGCGGAGCGCGCAACGTGCCACAGCAGGAGCCAGCGGGCACTGCGAGCCACAACATGGCGGCCACGACTGAGACAGCGGCTCCCGAGGCCGTGGCCGCGACACCGAAATTCTCGAGATATAGGAGCGTGCGGCGCGGGCAGCAAGAGCAGACGCAGCACCACTCGCAGACACAGCGAAAGGAAACACAAGACAACCCACATTCGATCCCGATTCCGCCGGTTCCTGCGATTCCTCAAATGCCGTCTTCCGAGTTTCAGCGAGATGCACCCGTCAGTCGGAGTATGTCGAGGTATCATCGACGACCGACGGTTTCGCATGGGAGCGCTCAGAAGCCCCAGATGGCTCCTCTGGCCGCAGCTGCTCCCGTATCTGCCGCACCTTCGAATGCTCGCAGCCGGGCTCAGGGCAGTGCTCAGTACACCGCGTCGAACTCCCGCGTCAACGAACCTGCACCTTTGCCAAACACGTCCAGGCCACGGCGTGAGGAGTCGCCATTGGTATCAGCGCCTGTAGGCCGTGAGCCCTCGCAGGCAGCTCGGGATGAGGCCAAGCAATTGATGGAGCAGGAGGCGGAACGACAGCGGCGCATGCAGGAGAAGCTGAAGGCACAAAAGCGGGCAATGCTTGAGATTCAGGAGCGGGAGGCTGAAGCAGCGCAGAGAGAGCATCGCATGAAAGATGAGCAGGAACTTCAGAGGCAGGTACAGCAGGCTGAGAGCGCGGCTCGTTTTAAAAAGGAAGAAGAGGAAGAGGTGCATAGGGCTCGTCTCAGGAAAAAGGCACCAGAGGCGCAACAAACAAGATCGCCACCTACGTCTCCACAGAGGCATGGCCTCCATCTCTTTGGCCGGAGAAGGAAGGAGGATACGCCGTCCTCTCCTGAGACCCAAACTCAAATTGAACAGCAGCGACTGAGGAGCGACAGCTCCGACCGAGAATTCAACACGATCAGGCCTGGAGGAGGCGGTGCCGTTCCCGGTATTGACGCCCCCGTCTCAGCCATAAACGCCGAAGACGATGTAAGCCCTCTAAAAGAACAAAGCCCCTAGCCACCCCTTGAGCGCTAATGTGCATCACAGCGTCGTGTGCTTGTCGTCCGCAACAAACAGGAAATCTTGCTTCCGGTCACGGTAGATACAACTGCTCTCGATCTCATAAAATCAGCCGCCAATTGCCTGACCGAGCCTATCAATGTCCGAACTGCCACGCTCCTGGAGAATTATCAGAAAGTCGGCGTGACACGACCGCTGCGCAATTACGAAAGCGTGCGAGACGTGCTGAACTCGTGGGATGACAACCGGTCCAATTTTTTCAAGATTGTCGACGCGCCTTTCGAGGGTATCGATCAGGATGAGCTGCTTGTCCTAGGAGTGCCAGCCAAGAAGGCTTCGTTGAGATGCTGGATGTACTACTCGTCGAAACCTGGAAAATGGTCGAAACGATTCGTTACTCTGAGTGAAGAGGGGCAGCTGTCCATGGCCAAGAATATGGATGGGAAAGACAGTCAGAATATTTGCCATCTTACAGACTTTGACATCTACTCGCCTACGGAGCGCAAGCTATCGAAGGTCAAGCCACCGAAGAAGATTTGCTACGCCGTCAAGAGCCAGCAAAGATCCAATATCTACATGGACGAAACACGCTTTGTTCATTTCTTCTGTTCGAACGACAGGGACGTGGCGTCTGAGTTTTACAAGAAGATCCAGGGCTGGAGGAGCTGGTATCTAGTCCACGTGCTGGGCGAGGGACGCAAGGAGCGCAAACCAGTTGCGGAAGAGTCCAAACCTACTAGCCGCAACGTTTCTGGAGACTCTCAGCGCGCGCTGGGCCCAACACATGCGCGCAATCCATCCGTCAGTTCACACTACCAACTAGGGTCCTTCCTCCCACTTCTCGACCTGGATCAATTCAGCACAGATCGCAAGGACGGCGACGGATATCAACCCGCTCCAGTACCGGAAGCGCCAGCGGCCCCGCATGCAAGGCTAGACTCGAAGACGATGCACGCTAGAAAGATGTCAATGCGAACCAAGGGCCCGCCGCCGCTATCCTATCACCTTGGTACATTTGGGCAGGATAGCGCAGCGCCCCACCATCCACCAAAGGAGGAGCATACTTCGAGAAGCAATACTTTTTCCGAGACGGAATCTGACACGTTTGCACCCGAAGGATTGCTTGGGCGAAAATACTCTGAACGACGGCGCGCGTTGCAAGAAAGCGAGGCGAAGAAAGCAGCAGACCCTTTTACCGAGGGCCCGTCTCTGATAAATAACAGTCAGACATGGACTTCGCCATCGGCGGGCAATGAGAATGGGCTGGCACGACAGTCGTCGGTCCGAAGCCACCACCGGCGCACGTCGAGCGACATGCAGCGGAGCATGTCTACGCGAAACAGGCCAAAACCTCTAGTAGACCTGGCACCACAGTACAAGGAGCCACCGCAGCATGCTCGCAAGGGCAAAGGCTTCCACCCAGAGGGAAATGCCGGGCCTCTAGTCGAGAACGCAACGTCGCCAGAAGAAGCCATCAAACTCCCGCCGTCGACGACATTTCGAGCGCCTGCCCCTGCACGGCCTGCGTACGAGCGCACGAAGTCACTAAAGGGACGCGGGGAGGGATTAGCAGCTTATACAGTCAACAAGCACAGCGGGGCCCCTGAAGACGACAGCATTGCGTTTACCGGCGGACTTCTTGCTCGGACGGGCTTCAGCCAGGGACGCACGGCAGTAGGGCATGGAGTAATGGATGGATCGAAGGCACAAGGGCCGATGCTGGATCTGCGGGAGCCGTCCAAGTTTGTGTCTGGCAGCTTGCTCGCCAGCGTGGAACGGCAGCACGGAGGACCAGGGCCGGCTAATAAACGGCACAGTGTGGATCTCGGATGATGGTCTGCGGGAGAGAGGTTCAGAAGATGGGATAAGAAACGGAGGGTGGTTTTTTTGATGATAATGATTGATGATTGCAAGCAACTCGTTGGCGTTCGATATCCCTCGGCAGAGAATCTCGATTGTGGTGTTTTTCTTCACCGTCTAGAAGATTCTCCCGGTTCATCGATTGTGTATTCCGTGCTTGCTACTACGATGAATGTTCATAGTGCGGGGTGTGCAGCATGCTTGTGGCATTGCATTGCAGAGGCCGGCAACGGCCCCCGCATAGCTAGGTAGCACGGCGCATCATGACGGAAAGTCGCAAGGGTTTCACGGCGGCACTGTGGGGACTGGGACGACGGTTTGGTTGAGTGGTGGGCAGCGCGGCAAGGGCTTGGGGCCGAAGAAGCCGTCAGCGCGCTGGAGAGAAGGCATCTCGAGTCTCGTGGTTTGGTATGTGTGTGCTAAAGAGTTGGGCGGGGCGGGATTGGGGTTTGCAGTGACGTCAGACGGGGCGTGGGATGGCAGCAGGGATGATCAGATGAATGGGATGAAGGAAGCTCTGACCCCTCCGCCAGCCTCTTCCTCGCATCCATCAACCCTCCCTCCAGTCTCTCCACGTCGCGCCCGGACCCTCGACCCGGACTCCAACCACCACAACGCCCAGCTTTCTCACTCTACCCTTTTCGCCCTGTCAGACCTCTCCTGCGCCTCTCTTTGTGTTCCCCGGACAGAACATCCTGCGAACTACGCCTCCAGGCGCCCTCCTGTCGGTTCTGCCATCTCCGTTGCGATTGATCCGTTGTACAGAATTTCTGAAACCAGGCTTTATCTAGCGCCTGGACCCACGCCTGCCAGGTACAATTGCCATCTTTGTTCGCCTTCAGCAGAAAAACTCAACCATTCACAGATTTGCATTTCATAGACGTCTGCGAGACATACCATTTCCATTGAGAAGTCGATTGACACAATGGCCGAATCCGCCCCACCTCCGAGAGATGTCAACAACCACATTCTCTTCGAGATCGCCACCGAAGTCGCGAATCGAGGTACGATCCATCAAGAGGCATGTGCCATCTTCATCTCAGCTAACAACCTTCAGTCGGCGGTATCTATTCGGTGCTGAAGTCGAAGGCTCAGGTGACCACGGCAGAATATGGGTCCGCATACACCTTGCTTGGCCCTCTCAACAGGAAATCGGTGAGTGGGAAGGTGAAGACAAGCGTAACGATGGCCAAGGTCTAACTTCAATCGACAGGCCGCCGTCGAAGTGGAAGAACTGGAGCCCAAGGACCCTGCCCTTGTCAAGACGATCAAGTCCATGAACGACCGAGGCATACAGACCATGTACGGCCGCTGGCTGATCGATGGAGCGCCGCGAGTCCTGCTGTTCGATACCAGCACCGCATACGGATGGCTCGACGAGTGGAAGGGCGATTTGTGGTCCGTGGCTGGCATACCATCTCCGCCTAATGATGCTGAGACGAACGAGGCAATCGTGTTTGGCTACTTGATTGCTTGGTTCTTGGGAGAGGTGCGTATGGGAACCCGATGCAGGGGCGTGATGGATTGTCGCTGACTTCAGCCTAGTTTGTCTTCCACGAGACAAGACGCGCCGTCATTGCCCACTTCCACGAGTGGCTTGCCGGTGTTGCTCTGCCTCTCTGCAAGAAGCGACAGATTGACGTCACCACCATCTTCACCACGCACGCCACCCTTCTCGGTCGCTATCTTTGTGCCGGCTCGGTCGATTTCTACAACAACCTGCAAAACTTTGATGTAGATGCCGAGGCTGGGAAACGTGGTATCTACCACCGGTACTGCATTGAACGTGGCGCGGCGCATTCGGCCGATGTTTTCACAACCGTGTCCCACATCACCGCATACGAGAGCGAACACCTGTTGAAGCGTAAGCCAGACGGAGTGTTGCCCAATGGCCTCAACGTGAAGAAATTCTCGGCTACCCACGAGTTCCAGAATCTGCACCAGCAAGCCAAGCTGAAGATTCAGGACTTTGTACGAGGTCACTTCTATGGCCACAACGACTTTGATCCCGAGAAGACTCTCTTCTTCTTCACCGCTGGTCGCTATGAATACCGGAATAAGGGTGTGGATATGTTCATTGAGTCACTGGCACGACTGAACCATAAGATGAAGAGCGCGGGATCGGATATGACTGTGGTTGCATTCATCATCTTGCCAGCACAGACGCAGTCACTCACCGTGGAAGCGCTGAAGGGACAGGCGGTGATAAAATCGCTGCACGACACCATCAACGTCATTGCCGGAAACATAGCCAAGAAACTCTTCGAGAAGTCGGTTAGCTGGCACGAGGGACAGGACTCTCCTGAAAATATGGAGCTCTTGTCGAGTACTGACAAGATTATGCTCCGCCGCCGGTTGTTCGCAATGAAGAGGGGAAATCTGCCTCCCATCGTCACTCATAACATGGTCAACGACCACGACGATCCTGTCCTGAACCAGATCCGACGCTGCCAGCTCTTCAACAACTCCTCGGACCGAGTCAAGATCGTCTTCCATCCCGAGTTCCTGAACTCTGCCAACCCCGTTCTGCCCATTGATTACGATGACTTCGTCCGCGGAACTCATCTCGGTGTCTTTCCCTCCTATTACGAGCCTTGGGGCTACACTCCTGCCGAATGCACCGTTATGGGTGTTCCCAGCATCACGACCAATCTTTCCGGGTTTGGATGCTACATGGAAGAGCTGATTGAGAATGCTTCTGACTACGGCATCTACATCGTCGATCGGCGCATGAAGGGCGTGGATGAGTCGGTGAACCAGTTGTGTGACTACATGTTCGACTTCACCAAGAAGAGCAAGCGCCAACGCATCAACCAGCGCAACCGGACTGAGCGCCTGAGCGACCTGTTGGATTGGAAGCGTATGGGCATGGAGTACGTCAAGGCCCGGCAGTTGGCCCTTCGACGGGCCTATCCGGCTGCGTATGAGGAGGAGGAGGAGCCGGCGTTCTTCGGCTCCCACGAGGTCAAGATTTCGCGGCCGCTGTCTGAGCCTGGATCACCTCGTGACAGATCCGGTATGATGACTCCTGGGGACTTCGCGTCACTGCAAGAAGGACGCGAGGGCCTGAGCACGGAGGACTACATTGCGTGGAAGCTTCCTGAACCGTGAGTCCCCTATTAATATTCTTATTTCCATATTCTTACCCCTTACTAGTGAAGAGGATGAGGAGGACCACTTCCCTGTCCGCCTGAACATCCGGACCAAGAAGAACGAATCTGGTGCTGTGTCGCCCCGCATCAATGGCACTGCTGAGCCTGTGAGGGAGGCGACGGAGGCTGCGTAGTCTGAAAATCGATGCTGTTTCGAGCATCTGAAATCGTACCTACTGCATTGGCGAGCGGTTGCATGTCGGTGACATCCGTTCCTCTCAAGTTGTGTATAAGCGTGTAATGGATTAGTTTTGGAGTCTATAGTTTGGTGGTGTTTCTCAAGCACAGGCGTTTGAGTGGCCTACATATAATAGCTGAGTCCACTTCTCGAAATCCGTTGTGGTGTGACGGAGTGAGATACTTCGGTCATCCCGAGCTAGTCTAAATATCGACTTTGGACGCTTTGGGAAATAGGTAGATATGATTGGGAAGTGTAGATTGACTGTTTGAGGTGGAAGGATGCAACATTGCAATGGCGTGACCACCCGGCAGTGCTTCCTTGATAAACGGCAAAAAAAGCTTGGATTCAAGCATTCTGTTCGCGGAGCGCAAGGTGCTGTACTGTGTATGATGGTCTTGAGTCCTCGTCAGCGGTCCAGATCTCCCGAGGATCTGATCAGATAGATTCGCCCGCAGGCTTGGCGTCATGACATTATCTCCCCCGTCCAAGAAAGCGATCATCTCCTAATCCCACGCCCCTGCAGAGCAACACCACAGTCAACGCCACCCAGTCACACCTCTTCCAGGAACTCCTCCGCCTTTTGCTTGTCGTCAAGTCATTTTGCACCAGAAATTACAATGCAGCGGCACAAGACCACCGAGTCCGAGTCCGCTGCGGTCCGCTAACATTCCAGTCTCCTCTCCTGTCCGCCTTCCTTCCCTCAGCTTTCGCCGATTCCGATTGCACTAATCTTCAATCCGGTTGGAGAAGATAGAAGCCCTTCCACTCTGCTCCCCACTGACCGCTACGCCCACTTCTTCTTTCATTTGACGCGTTCTTTCGGCGAGCTTGTAACTCGCCTTCTTTTTCGCTGCGGCCGCACGATCACACCGCCATTCTCTCGCCATGTTCGGGCCCTGGATAGCCACGTTCTCGTGGTTGAAGAGACGGCTCCCGACGGGGAAAAAGGGTTGGAAGACGTGGATACCCAGCATGAATTTCATTACTATTCATTGTATGTACTTCTCCGCCCTCCCTACAGGCCAATTGAGGGACAGGGTGCCTCCAGGTAGGGTAGAGCACTAATCGTGGGCAGATACGTATATCATTGGCATGGCGCTTTTAGGATCCATTATCATCTATCCGGCCGGGAATATGGCGTACATCGACGCTTTGTTTTTCGCGAGTGGGGCGGCAACGCAGAGTGGGTTGAATACGTACGTGTTGCGACGATTGGGGAACGAGTGTTATGGTGAAGCTTACCTGGCTCCAGTATCGATTTGAATAATATCCGGTTGTATCAACAGGTATGCTTACTATCCAATCGGGATATCAGCAGATGAGATGAGTGAGCTAATTGGACATTTCCAGGTCGCCATCATGCTCATTACGTGCTGCTGCACACCAATCTTTATTAATACGTTCGTCGTCTTTGTCCGCTTGTACTGGTTCGAGAAACGCTTCCAGAGCGTGGTCGTCGAGGCGAGGAGTCTACGCAAGACGAAAACGAGATCCCGGACGAGGAGCGAGGCGAGGCAGGATCTAGAAAGGGATATAGGGCGCGAGGAGCGGGGTGTCGGAAACCGGACCATTGTCGTTCAAAGGAACGCAGATGGCTCCGCCATGGGCAGAAAGATTGATGAAGAGACGTCATTGGAGGGAAGCGGTAGTAGTGCTTTTGAGTCAAAAGGAGATGCTCAGGATAAGGATGAGGGCCAGCTATCACCTCGAACACAAAGCAGACCCGGGATTCAGCGCGATATCACGTTTGCGGATGAGCTGGAGCGGAAGGCGTCTCCTGAGATACGATTGCCGCAGCAGAGGTCCAAGGAGCAGAGCATTGCATTTGTGCAGAATCAGCGGAATCCACAGGATACCGGCGCGCTCAGGATACCGGGTCCAAGAGACTATGATCGGGGTTTCATGCCCGAGAGGATTGAGGAGGGTGACGAAGAGCTCGATAGGGAAACCACCAATGAGGATGATGGGGGAAGGTATCTGAGGCGGGCGCGATCCAACTCTGTCCCGCCACATGAGCTGAACATGGATGACCACCCGTTTAAACAGCACATCACCATTGACGCTCCCGATGGTCGCATAAGACCCAATACTGGCCCATCTGCCTACAGTCGAGCGCCAAGGTCGTCGGATGCAGAAGGCCCTTCGACGGGTATGTATCTGCGAAATAGGAGCAGGTCGCGAACGTTCGGAAGCTTCATCTCGAGGTCGTTAACGGAGGAGCGAGAACGGGATCCCATGCCGTATTTGAGCTGGACTCCCACGGTGGGGAGGAATTCGGCGTTTATTGATCTCACCGAGGAGCAGAGGGAGGAATTGGGTGGGATTGAGTATCGCTCGTTGAAGCTGCTGGCGATTATTCTTGTTTGTAAGTGAGGTTGGCTTGCCCGCAGCGGAGCAGAATGATGACCGCTATGCAGGTTACTATATTGGGTTCCATCTGCTGGGTATGGTCTGTTTGCTTCCCTGGATAGTAAGGGACAGGCATTACTCAGATATTGTATCGGGTGATGGCGTCAATCCTGTGTGGTGGTACGCGCCCCTTTCATTGGCGTTCGACCCGCATTAATCATTTTCCAGGGGCTTTTTCACGCCAGCTTCGATGTTCAACGATCTGGGCTTCGCCCTCACGCCGGACTCCATGATATCCTTTCAGTTGGCCGTACTGCCTCTGATCCTCGGCGTTTTCCTTATTGTCATCGGCAACACTGGGTTTCCCTGCATGCTCCGCTTCGTCGTCTGGCTCTGCTCAAAATGCGTACCCGAAGGGAGTGGCGTTTGGGAGGAGCTGCGCTTCTTGCTCGATCATCCGCGTCGGTGCTTCACGCTCCTCTTTCCGAGCAACGCCAATTGGTGGCTGTTTTGGGTTCTTATTCTCCTCAATGGCATCGATGTCATAATCTTCCTTGTCCTAGATGTAGGTCTGAACTTGTAACCGTCATGACTTCGGCGGAATACTGACACCCGCCTCCAGCTCCACAATCCCGTCGTCACCTCCATCCCTGGCGGCTTCCGCTTCCTTGACGGCCTCTTCCAAGCCGCATCCACGCGCACCGCAGGCTTCGCCGTCGTCAACATCGCCGAGCTCCACCCTGCAACCCAAGTTTCCTACCTCATCATGATGTACATTTCCGTCTTCCCCATCGCAATCAGTCTCCGTCGGACCAACGTGTACGAAGAGAAATCCCTCGGCGTCTGGGGCAACCAAAACGACGACGACGAAGGTTCGAGTGGAAAGCATAGCTATGTCGGGATGCATTTACGCCGCCAACTGTCCTTTGATTTGTGGTACGTGTTCTTGGGCTTCTTTCTCATCGCCATCATCGAAGGCACCCGCCTGCAGAATACAAACGACTACACCTTCACCCTGTTCTCCGTCTTATTTGAGATCGTCTCCGCCTACGGCACCGTCGGCTTGAGTTTGGGGTACCCCGGCGTCAACGCGAGTTTTAGCAGCCAGTTCAAGCCGCTGTCCAAACTCATCATCATTGCCATGCAGATTCGAGGACGACACAGAGGATTGCCGTATGCGCTTGATCGAGCGATTCTGCTGCCGAGCGAGACGCTGCACAAGAAGGAGGACGAGGATGCGGCGAGGAGGGCGAGGAGGGGCAGTGTGGCGGTGAGTAATGTGGAGGTGCCTGCTCCCAACGGCGCCGCCGTCGGGGGATCCACGGGCGAAGCTGCAAGTGCCGCTGGGGACGCGCAGGCGGATCTTGCGAGGGTCGGGACGGGCGCGACGGTGGGGCGTAGGGCGAGTGGGTTGGGCGTGAGCATGCAGAGGAGTAGGAGTTTTGGACGGTTCTTGAGCGGGGCTTTGTACGCGGGGCCTATGCCGAGGGAGAGGGAGAGGGAGAGGGAGAAGGGGGCTTAGAGGGCTGGTTGTGTTTCTTGTTTTCCGGTGTGGTGTTTTAGGAGTTTTGAGAGTACTTGTCGTCGAAGGGTAGATGGTCCAGAAGTGCTCTGGTGTTTGTGGCTTTCGGGGGATACCCTATTCTTTCTGATATATCTTTTTTTTATATACATAGTATATACGTTCTCCTCAGTTCAAAGCCACTGAGGGAAAGGGAAAGCCGGAAGGATCAATCAATCAATGGAATCTGGCCATTGTTCTCATTTGACGTGCTGTCAATCTGTCCGTCTCTCCATCTTAAAGGTGCATCAGATACATGATGAGGTTTACCAAAGTTTGCTTCGAGGCAGGCAAAGTGGTAATTCGAATGGGATTTTGGAGTCTTTGGCAATTTTCTATATTCGAGGGGCTCCTATTTATGTAAAGCGCTGGCTGGGAATGATTTAAACCCGCTCTTGGGCCGGCAATTGCGGGTTTGTATTTATAATTGGTCTGTGTGATGCGCAGAGATGGCTAGTAAGGAAGGATAGCTGAGCTGCTGCTATGCTCATTCCAAGCCAACAGAAGAGAACAAGGGGAAAAGAAATCCCCAGACTATGTAATCAAGCGAAGGGGGTATTGAGCAAACCGACACCAAAAAAACGTCATCCAACGGGCTGATACGACACATAATGGCCAAAACGACACCAACAGCAACGCAATCACCCAAGACCACACTCTTCATCTCCCGACCCAAACACCGTATCCACCCACCTTACCTCCACAAATCCGCCCTACTCCCCCTCCTCTCCCGCCCCGCGCCCCCGAAAAAACTACTCCTCACACTCCCATTACTCATACTATACCCATGGCCCTGCAGCCGCCTCGCGCCCTCCCCACCCCCATGCGACCAACTCCCGGCGCTCCGGGGCCTCCCATCGTCCGCCGCCGGCACGGCCAAGAACCCCCCGAACCCATTGGGAACGACAATCGATTTGCGCGCCTCGCCACCCCACTGCGGCCCGAGCCCTCTGTGCGCCGAATACGACGACACGGGACGGCCGCCGCTGAGGCTACCGCGACGGCCCGTCGACGCGTCAAACGGGATGATGGACGTGAAGATCCACTCGAGGTCGTCTGTACCCTTGGAGAAGACCTCGAGGGGTTGCGTGAAGCCCCTGGGCGGCGGCGCGGTCTGCGACGACTCCGCAAAGGGGCGGATCGGGGGAGCGATGGTGAGGGATTCCGGGAAGGTGGGGTCGCGGACGTAGAGTTTGCGGAGGAGCGGGAGCGAGTTGGACAGGAGCGAGGTGGTGAGGTAGTGGTAGTGGGATTCTTGAGGCGGGTACATGACGTTTGCGGTTTGCGGTGAGGGGAGGATTTCGAATTTGAGGGTGCGGAGGGTGCGCGAGGTGAGTGGTGGGAGGGGGTCCATGGGGAGGGAGGTGGAGACTGTAGAGATGTATTCGAGGGTTTCGAGGGACGTGGCGGAGCGGAGGATGAGGTGGAGCGTGGGCACGGTGAGGAGCGGGCATTCTTTGATGTGCAAGGTGCGGAGCATGTCGCGGCATAGTGGATTGGAGAGATATTGTTCCAGGCCCTGCGGGGTGAGGTTCCGGATCTTGCTCAAACGGAGGGTATCCAGGGCGGGGAAGTCGGGAATGCCGTTGACGGCGTGGAAGAAGGAATCGTTGAGCCAGGACACGTTGGAGAAGGACACTTCGTTGAGCCAGGACAGGTGGCCGAGGACGCGGCGGAGGATGCTCGGTTCGATTTGGATCTTGGAGATTTCGATGACGCGGAGCTCCTGGAAGGCGCCTTGGAGGATGGAGTCGAGCAGTTGTTCGCCGCCTTCGTTGAACTTCATCTTGCGGATGTGCGGGCATCGCGCCTGTAGCTCTTGGCGGAGGGTGTGGCATGTGGAATCGCCGTTGTAGAAGCCGTCGGGCAGGTCGACGTATTCGAGGTTGGGGCATACGGAGACGGTTCGAGCAAGGTCTGCCTTGCAGGACTCGCGCGTCATGTAGGGGAGTTTGAGGAAGCGGACACGCTGGCCGAGGTAGTGGTTATCCCGCACTGTTCGACAGAGCTGCAGCAATCGCGTCGTCGGAGGATCGATTTCCTCGCCGTTACGGGACTTGCGCTTGCGTTGTTCGGCGTACACCTCCTCGAGCTCGCAGTAGTGGACGGCATCAATTCGGATGCTTTTGTATCTGGTCATAGTCAGCTCCTCCCTGCTCCGCGAAGGTGGGTCGGACGCTGGCAACTCACAGCAACCCAGCGGCAACACTATACCATTGCCGTTTGGTCAGGGCGCAATGTGCTAGGTCGCGCATATCGCAAGTCATGCAGCCATCGTTGCCTGACTCCTCGCTGCTGTCGAAGCTCTCGTCCATGGCATGCGGGCAGACCTCCTCAAAGATGCGCCGCAGTATCTTGTCGTCCAGCCGTGCAGTGCAGTCCGGGCCATTGTATGTGCTCTGGAAGGCGTGGTAGTCGTCGCGTGTACGCACTTCTTTGCGCTTGGGGCTCTTCTGGCGGAGGAGGCGTCTCATGAAACCCATGATGCGGGAGGGGGTGGAGCTGGTGGTCAAAAAATCAGTCAAAGTCGGTGCAAGAGGCAATTATCCCTGAGCAGTGGGCGTGATTGACATTCAGGAGGACGGGAGGAGCGGTAAACTGGTCCGAATGGGCGGAGAGACGGTGTTTGTGGAGGGAGAACATGGTGGCGGGAGGTGATTGCAGTCGTTGGCAGCCAGAATCATTTTCTTTGTAATGAGGCCCTTGTCCACGCAGGTCCACCCAGGATCCACGTACCTGTCGCGCGGGGAAGCATGCGGAGAGCTGTGCATTGTTTCTCCTCCTTGGTATAACCCGGCAGAATTGGCGGCGCCGTGTTAATTAAAAGCAGCAATATCGCAAACCGGGCGCCGGGGAGAGTGACGGGTACAGGCTTCGCGAAAGACGAATAGAAGATTAAATGAGAGTTTGGGGCGGTTGTGCGACAAGCACGGATGGTCTATGAATAATATGGATTGGTGGTGTTTGGTGTTTGGCGGAGGAGCAGCGCCGGCGTTTAGCGGCGAGGCGGTGTACATACGACCTAGCGGTTGGGAGGCGCTTACATACGCTGGTTAGAGGCGTCACCATCGCATCAGGGGAGTTAATAAAGCCAGTGCAGGTGTGTACGAGTCTCACAGGAAGGAAAGGAGTGTATACGGCCAACACGGCGATGTGGTGGATCATTGGGAAACAGGGGGGAGGAGAGAATGGGGTTTCAGCAACGTCAAGAAACACTTGAACGGAGACGCCTACATCTTCCTGCAAACAGCAATGGAGGAGCTTCAATTTCGAAACTTATTTCAGTCCATACTGTATAATGCTGTCATTTTCCCCATCCTAATCGGTCCGATAATCCATGCCCTTGAGACTCTGGTGCATTCCCCGTTGAGGTGTAACTGGCTTAGTCAGATTCCAATACATGACAGACTCCCATATTTTGGGGCCCTTTTCGGCCCGTCAACAACGTTCTGGTACTGCCACTCTGCAGGCCTATCGAGGTACTGGATGGAGGTTACACATGTCTGAGTAGCCTTACAGCTTACAAGGACTGTCTACATCGGTGGACGGTTACATTGTCCTGGACTAGCGAAGACCTCGTCTTGCTCCGGATTACCTAGCTAGGTACGGGTGTCTCCCAAGCCGCCTACTCCTGTGCCGTGTCCAGTTGCAGTACGTCGTTTTATTGACATGTTCAGCCGGATCAGTCATAGATATCATTTTCATCTGGAGCATTCAGAGCTATTCGCAGTCTCACTATTTCGCCCAAGCTCGCCCATGCCTTGAATCTCCCAAGCGAACCTGGAAAGTCATCCCCACGCTTAGCTAAATAACGGCACGTCCTGACTGCCGAACGAACGTGTTGGACACACAATGTGGCGTGCCAGGAGAGAGAGGGAGAGGGCATCAGCGCTGTTTCGTCAGATGCCAGAATCCCTAATCCTAATATGACGCCAAGCCTGTATGCTTGGCAGCTATGAATGGGCCTCGACAGCTGTGCCCACGCTGTGAATGAATGAGCTGGCAGTGTCGAATAACGAAGGGGTATGTAGAGTCGGGCGATGCCTGGTATTATTGATTGTCGTGTTTTTTCCTGCATCAATAAAACCTGAACAATACGATAATGCAGCGTGGAGAGTTCACTTCATCGTTGTGCCTGCAGCAGAAGCTCCACAATAACCTATTACTGTACTAAATCCAGCACAACCCAAACGGTACGTTTGGAGCTAGGCACTTTCGGACCCTCCACTCGTAAGAATCTTCGGGGGTGCCGCGAGCCGCGTCCGCAGTCCACACACCACGACTCCTCGACCTCTCTTCCTCCCCAAGGGTCGATTCTGCGCTCTCCCATCGCCATCCCTGAGCCTCTGCTGCTTCGACTACGGCCTAGTGCATCGCTCCCTCGAGGCCCCAAAGAAGAGTACAGCATCTTTCCCGACCTGCTGTTGCTCCACTCGCTCGCACCAGCTTCCTCCGATCCCCCGACTCCCTAAGCTCCTGTCCGACTCATAGACTCTGCCCTCGGCCTGTCGTCCCTGAGCTCTCCCGTGTCCCTCTTCCTCGTCGTCTTCAAACGCAGGTCCGGTCCGTGATCGCCCGCTCAACCTACCTCCTTCTCTCACTCGGAGCCCGCCGTCGACGGCTTCCCCGCCTCCCATACCTCCTTTCCATCCACATCTCTCCCGCTGGCACAAGACGCTTCTGGCGGACACCAGATTCCTTCTTGTGAGCTTGCACGTCATCTCGACACCTGTCTCTGCATACAATGGCATCGAATACACCCCAGAGCACCCCTCACGGG
Organism: Westerdykella ornata; assembly: GCF_010094085.1. Lineage (NCBI taxonomy): Eukaryota > Fungi > Ascomycota > Dothideomycetes > Pleosporales > Sporormiaceae > Westerdykella > Westerdykella ornata. The sequence goes on along the minus strand of NW_022986860.1, from coordinate 438,115 downwards.
CCCCCCAATGGGCCAGCCGTGGATCGGTACATTGTGATTCACGTAGCAACGACGTGTGACGAACACGGTGTCTACGTAACCAAGGACTCGGCAGAGGTGATTGAGCTTGGCTGGATTTTACTTGATGCTCGCACCTGCGAGGAGGTATGCTGCTCCTCTCGTCGAGCTCCCTCACTCCGCTGACCCCGATATAGCTGCATAGGGAGAATGTGCTTGTCAAGCCAATCAACACTCCCATCACGGCTCTGTGCAGTAAGTCTTTCCCTTTTCACTCTCATCCTTCACACTAACGCTGTTGGTCTCCCCTAGCGAGCTTGACCACCCTGACGTGGGAGAACGTCCGCAACGCCGGCACCTTCCGAGAAGCTATCGATCGGTTTGCGAAGTTCTACCAGGAGCATATTGCCGACAAGAAGCTCGAGGCCATCTTCGTCACGCTCGACGCATGGGACCTCCGGGTACAACTGCCACGCGAGGCGAGAGACAAAGCCGTGGTGCTGCCCGCCTACCTGCAGCACACGCGCTGCTTTGACCTGCGTCACGAGTACCAGCTCTGGCAAGCACATCACCCCGAGTCCTTGCCCTTCGGTCCCAGTTCCCTGACGAACATCTGCGCCGCTTTGGAGGTGGAACCCGTGCAGTCGTCTGCGCCCATTAAGCACAACCTGCCCTTCCACCTGCAAGCGCTGGCCCCTGCCTCGCCCCGCCGCGCCTTGGAAGAAGCGGTCACGCTAGCCCGCGTCCTGCAAGGCCTCCTTCGCAAATCCCAACCTCGCGAGGAACATCCCGACGTACTCACCAAGCCAATGGACGCACGCGCTGATGTCAGGGCTTTCCTGTCCGAACGGAGCAAGGTTTTGCACTTGAGCGGCCTTCCTCATGATACCACGCAGTCGGAGTTGGAAAGCTGGTTCACCCAGTTCGGCGGACGGCCCGTCGGATTCTGGACGTTGAAGACGCCCGATCCCCACAAGCCCACCGGCCGCGGTTTCGCCATTTTTGCCTCGCATGAAGAGGTATGTGCATTCCCGTCTCCTTCCATCTCCCACTTCGTTTACATAACTCTGACATGCACCAGGCCGCCGAGAGTCTCTGCATGAACGGCCGCGCGCTCAACGACAAGGCGATCGAGGTGTCTCCCTCATCTCCTCGGGTGCTGGAGTATGCAGGTGAGCTTCTAGAGACATTTCCTCCTAGTAAGAACCGGCCCCGTCCCGGTGACTGGAATTGCCCATCCTGCGGTTTCTCCAACTTCCAACGTCGCACGGCCTGCTTCCGATGCTCGTTCCCCGCTATCCCAGGTCCTCCGGCCGAAGCTATGGGATATGGTTATGGCTATCCCCCTCAGCAGATGATGGGGCCTCCTGCTCATCACATGGTACATGGTGGTGGAATGGGCGCCCCTGGCCATGTGCGCGGATCCAACCAGGTCCCCTTCCGTGCCGGTGATTGGAAGTGCGGCGAGAAGACGTGCGGCTACCACAACTTCGCGAAGAATGTCCACTGCCTGCGATGCGGTTCCAGCCGCGCGAATGCCGCGGTTGCCCCCGAGGCCGGCTTCCAAAACCCTATGGACACACCAGCTGGTTACGGCATGGGCCCGCCTCCCATGGCCGGCAATCCCGGCCCAGGCCCCTTCGGCGCTGCAGCTTTCGGTGCCGGCGCAGGCTTCCCGGCGCAGCAGTACGGCGCACCACCCAGCACGTACGCGCTTCCTTCGGGAATGGGTGCGGCTGGGCCTTATTCGGCTGTATATAATCCCAATGGCCCTATGCATTCGACTCCTTTCGACAGCCGTGCGGCTGAGGCTGCATTCACCGGTGCCGATCAATTTTCCGCAAACCAGGGCGCTCCCAATGGCGATGGACGCAACGACCCTTTCAACTTCCTGTCGACGAACCTCGGTGCCCTGTCCATGAATGATGACCGCCGCAACCAGCCCCAGGGTGGTCCAACCAAGACCCAGGGTTAATCGTGCAAATAGGTAATCGCCTCCCTGGACCCTCTCTCTCGCGAAGTCGACTTTAGCATGGCGCAATGGAATGGGCGGTGTGGGAAGAAATTCCGGGTTTCTCCTTGAGATTGGCAAAAGATTCGTGGCATTTATCGGGCTATCTGGCATGGAAAACGGGAGAGACCTTAGACTGGAGATCTTGCTTGGGGGTGGGGGAACGGAGTTTGCTATTTTCATTTCGGCGGGTTCAGGGAAAGGGGTCCCAAAAGGCTTCTGATGGTTACAAAAGCGCGGACAAGAAGACAACAACGGGCAACTTCTGGATTTCGATACAATTCTGCTTTGGGCTGTCCATCTCTTTTCGACAACTCCCAGACTGTACTGTTTCCACTTTCTTTTTCGCTGCACATCTTCCCCTTTTCTTGCTTTCGGCCCTTGATACGTAAAGACCTTGTCATGTTCGGAAAAAGGATTTGCGTGGCCTTTCGTTGGCGAGGGGGTGGGTTCCGGCTCGTGATTCCCGGGGGATGGATGGATGGGGGTGCAAGGTTGGCGCTGGGGGTCGGGGCAGGTCATACAAAATGGGATACCTGGTGGGCTTTGAGCCTGATATTTTGGATCGCGAGCATATGGGATGGTGGGTGGAGTCCGGGATGCCCAGCGAGGGCATCTTTTTTCACTTTCTTTCTTTTCTTCCGTTCTTTGCCTTCCTCATCTTGGAGATGCTGAGTTCTACTACCTGATTTTTTCGAATAACTGGTCACATACTCCTCCTCCTCCTCTTCACAGATATCAGTGCGAAATACGTCGGGTATGCGTGGGGTCTTCAAGATTGGGGTCGATGCTCAACTGCACAGGGGTGTAAATAGGTAAGTAGGTAATGCAGGCTGTGTCTTTCCAAGGTGTTCATCGTTCACGATTGTTGCCGCCTTCCTTGCATTCAACGTGCATCTCTCGAGGAGTTGGCCTGGTATGCGTTGGGTTTTATCGTGTACGTGGCTTGAGGATTTCGTCGTCCTTTGGGAGTTTGAAAGTGAGTACTGTAGTACTGGAGTTTCTTTGTCCGTCCTCTTCTGGGACGCATGCGGATTCTTCACGTGATTTGTTGTCACGGAGACTTTGGCTCTGCGCAGGTATAGAAGGGAAAAGCGATAGAGAAGACCAAACACTATGATTATTTGAGATAGAGGCTAGGAGCCAATGTGCTAAGGATATGCAAATGCTATTCAATCCCGGTGATATGGCTTGTGTCATCACTATATTCCTCCAACACCGTCGATCATAAGCTGTGGATGATAGACGCAGATAAGTAGGAGATAAACCGAATAAGAAAAGGAAGGAAAAGAAAAGAAGAACTCTGCAGTGTCCTGTCTCACTGGTACGCATCGGCAGTGTTTGAATCACAACCACAGCCCTGCCTTATTGTCTCCACCCCACCATACTCGTCTCCCAGCACAGTCCCGCGTAACCCTTTCCCTTCCCTTCCCTTTCCACCCTTCTCCTCTCTCCCTCTCTTCCTTCCCTCCCCTTCTCTCTTTACAATACCCCTACAATCAACAAAACTACCCCCTCAAAAACCCCTCCGCATCATACAAACTCCCCGGCGTCCCGCCCACGTCCCCACCCGCACCACTCCCCCCACTAGGCGGCTGTACCCTAATCCTCACCACATTCGGCGTCCCTACTTCCCTGCCGGCGAGGGCGCTGCGCTTCCTGTACCGCGTGGCTGATGATGTCGCCGAAGGGGCGGAGGCGAGCGGGAGGGGCGGGCGGTGGGATGTCGTGGGTCGTGTGGGGGATGAGGATGCGGCGGTGGTTGAAGAGGAGTGGATACCATGAGTCGAAAGGCGACGAGAAGTAGCGCTAGGGGAAGACGTAGGTGTGGTAGGGGTATGCCTTTGGTTTCTTATCTGTCCTTCCGTCCGCCTTCGTCTTGTCCTTGTCGAAGGGCTCTGCTCATACGCCCTCGACGCAAAATCATCATTTGAGAAGCGAAATATCCTTTCGCTTCCCACGTTGTCCGTACATGTAGGTGAGTGATTCTCCACCTGCGTCGGGGAAATCGTAATTCCCGCGTCGTCGACGTCGGCATCCCTGACGACTTCAAAGGCGCGCTTCCTCCTCGTTGGCGTGCCCATCGCCATCACGTTTCCGTTGCCGACGCCGAGACTGGGTCGATGGCTGTGTGGAGGTGCCGCAATCGCGTTCCCTGTGCTGGTGCTTCCTCGTTGGCGTTTTGCAGTTGGGGACGAGGACATGGATGCTGAGGGTGGCGAGGAGGAGAGAGGGAGATAGTTGTGGTTTTTGGGTTTGTTGGGCAAAGTGAAGGGGATGGAGGGTGGTCGCGGGGGTGTCGAGTGCCAGAATTTCTCGCCCTCTTCCCAGATGCTGGAGCTGCGGTTGGGGTCTGGCTTAGTGGGTGGATTCTGCTCGGGTGCATCAGTCAAGCACTCGCTCTTGTCGTTGCCGACGGTGGCAATATCCTGAGAGTCCTCCTCTTTGGAACCGTCGGCGGTGCTGTTGAGTCTGGACTCCGACTGCCTCGACGAACCCGCTTCCGTAGCCCCAGCCACCGCATCCTTCCCGCTCCCCTCCCTCGCGTTCTTCTCCTCCTCCTCCACCTCCAACATCGTGGCCTCTTCCTCCCAATCCAGCAAACTGCTCCCAACCAACCTCCTCCCTTCCTCCTCATCCAACGTTGCACCATCTTCCGACGGTCCCGACTCTTCATCATCCAACTCATCGAGATAACTCTCCTCCCCGGGCAACGCAATGCTATCCTGTCTTCCCAGCCTGAGATATCTGCGCTCACCCCTCCCAGCTTTATCCTTGCCGTTTTTCTCCGCGTCCGAGTTCATGCGTCGAAGTGCTGCTATGGAGGCACGCAGGGGTCGGGGTGGACTTCCTCGGGTTCCACAGAGGGAGGGAGTTAGGGTGGGCATGGCGGCGAAGTCCAGAGAGGGTGTGGTAGATGGGAGTTCTGCGTTTCGAGGCCGCGGTGGCAGGGTGGGCGGGTGGAGGGAGACGGCGATGGTGGCGGAGATGGTGATGGGCGGGAGTATGTGGAGCTGGGGGAGGTTTGGAGAGAGGGCAGTGGCTCGAAGCCTGCGTAGTCTGTTGTATTCTTGTCGTTGTTATGGGATGGTGGGCTGGAGAGCATTGTCGCGGCTTCGAGGAGGGGCTCGAGCATGGATTTGGTGTAGCTGGGGCTGTTGGGTATTGGGTAGTCTTGTCGCTGGGCGTTGGAAGCGCTTTGCGTCGTGTATGCTGAGACGCTGAAGCCGCTATTGAGCGTGCTGAATGGGTCTTTGCTAAGCACTGCCGGGTCAATAGTGTCTAAGCCGTATCCTCCTTCTGTCTTCTGGTCTGGGGAACTAGGCGGAGAAGAGGTATGCCTCAGTGTTTTGGGTGAACACGGTGGTGAATCCAGAGCTGATCCCGATGTCTCCCTGTTCCGGTTAACTGCAGGATAATCTGCGGCCAGCGAATCTTTAGTTGGCGTACGATCATTCTCGTCTGCGAGCAATGGACGCTCCGGGGATGAGGCGAGGTCAGAGATGCAGATCTCGAATGGCGATGAGGGTTGCAGAGGACAGAGCTCAGACTCATACTCGTTGGAAGGCCGAGACAATGCCAAAGTGGGCGGTGCTGACCCACCAGTATTAACAGACTGCGGATCGTCGCATGGAGTCGGGAATGTTGGGATGATGAGGAGCGGGCATGAACCTATCCTTTCATTCTCAGCCATGGAGCTGTTTCGCGGTACGATCGGGGCATGATTATCTGGTGCTAAGGCAAGCGCGGATGAGCGAGGAGTCAGGGAACCCCGAAGCGATGCAGTTGTGAGCTTAAGATCTGGTGCAAAGGTTGAGCTGCTTGGTGGCCGAGGGAGCGCTCTAGTGCTGGAAAATCCAAGGCCGATGCTGCTTCTCTTCTCCGAAGAAGCATTCGGGATTCCTCCTGTATGTCGTTCATTACGGATGGGCTCGGTGATCTGCTAGGCGGTCCGAGGATGGTTGGTGCGAGTGAGATTCGCACACAGTTTTGTCGTCGATGCCCCTTCCTTGCACTTGGGCTTCCTTTCATCGCGGACGGCTTTCCTGAAGATAGCGGCGAAGGGTCCCATTGAAAGGGATTGCCATTACTGCTTCGAGTTGAGGAGGCCTGGGTGGATGCTTGAGATAACTGGCGCTGCAATACGCTGGAATTCCCAGCGCCGTTCTGCAGAAATGCAGGCGTCTTATGGCGTTCTTCAGGCGATCCATAAGTTGTGACCTGCGGTCCAGACTTGCGCCGAGGTGTATAGCTTCGTACAGTAACTGGGCTACAGGATGGAGTTGAGAATTTACTGAGCGTCACCGATTCTGCAGTCTTAACTCGGACAGATTGGGTGCTGGACCCACTGGTGATGGTAGAGCTCCTGCTCTCGGCTTGTGACCGTCGCGCATCGGAGGCGGTTTCCACGCTGAGACGAGCAGTACTGCTCCGTATGGAGCCTTGCGAGGGCTGGTTTCTCCCATGAGATACCTCCTTCTGCGCCCTGGGGCCCACCATCGTTGAGCTCCTCCAATCTCGCTTGGATACGGCGTGTAGGCGAAAGTTTCGGGAGCGGGGGAAGATAGGGCTGGAGTGAGCTGCCAAAATTGAACTCCCAGCAGATCCTTGACTCGACACTGACACATGGGAAGGACTGCGTGAGAGTTGGCTGCGCCTCCGTTCCTGGCTCTTTAGACGCGCAACCTCCAATGGTAGCGGCGGTATGGGGGCATTCGGCACATGGCCTGAAGTCTGGCTGCACGCGCTCGCTGCTCTGTCGTGGGAGAGAGGACGTGTCAATTGAGACGTCTTGCTATTCCTATCTGTCATGGGAATCCCCGCGACAGATTTTGAACGGTTGGGCCGCACAGCAGGCTCCGTTCTTGAGACGTCTTTGGTGGTCAAGCTCCTACGGATAGGCTCCGGCTGTCGTGCAGTGAGAGCATGCGATCGTCCTTCTTGTAGTACATTTCGAAGTGCAGGATGATGCTGAAGCAGAGACTGGTCGGAGCTGGGACGACTTCCACTCTTTTTTGGCGATGGAGTGTCTCCGCCAAGTGATGATCTGCTCAATATGGGGACCAGTGGTGACGGTTTGGGGCTCTCAATGACTGTTGACAAGACAGAGACTCGCATCTTTTTCATCTGGAGAGAGTTTCCTGAGGCTCGACGCGCTGAGAAAGGCCACGAAAGCCTGGGATTCCTGGGACGTGACGGCCTTTGAGGGACATAGTGAGGAGGGTCTTGAAGTGGTGTCTGAGCCGAGTTGACAGAGTCGACAGAACGCAATGCTCCCCATCCTGACTTTGCGTTGAACGGCAGGATTGCGTTGCGCCGGAGAACTGCGCGCGGTCGCGCCAATTTTTGCTGCTTTCGTTCTTCTGCATGCGACTGGGCAAGCACGACTCCCCTTTCTTCAATATCCCGCAGGTCCCGCTTGTGTCTTTGGTTCGCTCGAATGATGACGACGACGAGAACGACGACGGTCCCTAGCCAGGCTACTCCAATCCCAGTCAAAACCGCCGCTAAGGCTGTCGCACTCAATTGAGACATTGCAGTACCGTTTGACCCTATGGCTACGACTCCGTCCCCTCAGGAGCGTAGGCTTCGATGTCTGTTCAGTATCGATGAACGTTGCGGAGGGGATTTCAGTTCGTCCCGAACGGCGCCCAGAATACTCATTCGCCAATGTAAATGGTTAGTTATTTTCGCATAGATACAAACTTGATGCTCCTCCTGTTTCTCCTGCTCGGCCTCCTTCACGAAACGAATGGCGCAGCACACTTGCGGGGGCGGTGTTTGTCCAAGCATGAGACAAAGCGGAGTAAGCATAGGAAATGAATAGTTGACTATTTGGCTGCCGCCGAAACAAGAAGTGCGGAATGTAGATGAGGTGGGAGAAATGGAAAGCGATTACTACCGGAGCGTACGAGCAAGGGAGACTGAGGAATGTGGCCACTCCACAACCACCGGAGCAACGTATAATCCGACTTGGGCAAGTGGGATGTCGCTTCAACAGGTGAGCCAGCCGTCCAATACACCGTGTCTCTCCCATATCCGTACAGCACGAGATGGGAAACTGGTGGGTATCCTAGGGTAAGAATAAACCTGTCAGGTAAGAAGACTTGTAGGATATATCTTCACGAGATTTCGCAAACAGTCAGACCCCATAATAGTTGGGGTGGAGATATACAAGTGAAAGCCAAACCGTGGTGTTTGCTGGCTGGGTGAGAATATTTCATGTCGTTGCAAACGGAGTGACCATTCTGGAGCTTCCTTTGCACGTGGATGACCCCAAACCTCCGTACCAAATGTTACTAAACTGACTTCGTCCTTGCAAATATGGGCGACACGCGGGCGTGAGTAATGGGTTTGTGTGCTGAATGGAAATTGCCTATGAGGCATGAGAAGATGCTTGAGATTATATTGGAACTGTATTCTGTGGTTAACGTTGGAGACGACACATCAGGGCGGGAGCAAGGCGAAAATCTACTAGCCTCAACGTGGTAAGCGCAAGATGGAGCTTTGACCAGGCAACAGCCACACTCACTTTCCATGGTCTTCTATGAACTGTGCCTCTTCCCCATCTCGTGCTGCCACGAAGTACTTGTATACCGGGACACTTCACAAAAGCCCAGCGGGACTATATACATCGCCCATTTGAAGACTCAGCGCAGTCTGATATAGAACCTTGTTTCCGTGCCCAGCACTTCGAGTCCACGCCGCAGCTCGTTCCAAATCAAATATGGATCAATATGCTCGCGGCAAAGCCGCCCTCGAGCGGAAAGACTATGAAACCGCAATCAGGGAGTTTACAGAAGCAATAACGCATAACGCACGTGCCGTGGACTACTATATTCAACGTTCTGTCGCTTATCAACGAGCCTCGAAATATGAAGAAGCACTGGCCGATGCCGAAACCGCTGTTGTTCTTGCATATAACCGCCAAAAACGCGAACTGATCCGAGAATCCCAATATCGACGTTTTCTGGCTCTCTTCTCTTCTGGAAAATATGCGGATGCGAAGGTCGTGCTCGAACTGGTCAAAAAGATGGACGGGGACAAGCCGGACAAGCGTCTTCCACTGGTGGAGTCGCAGCTTGCAGCAAAGCTGGCCAAGCTGGAACCTTCCGATATTGCATCAACGTCGACAGTAAAAGAGATACCGGACGTTCCTCTACCAGAAGAAAATCAAGTAAAGGCGACAAAAGCGGCGTTGCCGGACTCGAAAGCGACTAGCAGCAGCGGCACGCCTACAGCCACGGCCAATGTGCCTACGCCTGCAAACAAAATAAAGTACGATTATTACGACACACCCGAAAAAGTAACAATCACCTTGTTTGCGAAGGGGGTGCCCAAAGACAAGGCAACCATCGAGATCGAGAACGATTCCCTAACAATTTCTTTTCCGGCCGGTGCATCCGATTACAACCTCACTCTGGATCCCCTGTATGCGGAGGTTGATCCCTCAACCTCTACCTACCGCATCACTCCTACTAAAGTTGAGGTGGTCCTTAAGAAGGCAGTCCCCGGCAAATGGAAAGCCCTTGAGAGCGACCGACCCGCGTCCTTGCCAGAAGACGCCAGCACGTCCATACCTGACGAAGTTCTCAGGCCGGATAAACCCAAAGAAGCCACGCCCTCCTACCCCACCTCCTCCAGGACGGGTGCAAAAAATTGGGACAAACTAGCCAACGATTTTGATGATGACGGGGAAGGTGCTGATGCCGCGCACAGCTTTTTCCAGAAGTTATATGCTGGTGCTGATCCGGATACCAAGCGGGCCATGATGAAGAGCTACTCAGAGAGCGGCGGAACTGTGCTGAGTACGGACTGGAAATCCGTTGGGAGCAAGGAGGTTGTACCACAGCCTCCAGAGGGAATGGAGGCAAAAAAGTGGTAGAAGCATTTCAGGGGTAATTGTCTGTACCGTGAATCATACACAAAGACAGACTTATATGGGTTATGTAAGGACCGCATGGAGTTATCGGATCATCTTATGGGATATTATTAATGGATGGTCTGGCTTTTTGAGGGTTCAGCTACGGAGGGAGAGTATTTGCAGAATAAAATGCTTCACCAGTGTCTTCGGATAGGCTCTCCAGGTTGGTGGTGAATCAGCGTGCAGGATCTGGCCATAATGATCGTGATGACTGAGCACTTTTGAACAAAGCCTATCAGCGCTTGAGCCTTTAGTGTCCGGACTTTCCGATCTTCGTGGACATGAAGGGTTTGTCATCTGTGCAAGTTCTCGATCATTCCCCGCATAAGCAGCGTTACCCCCAACAGACCCCGCCTCACACCCCTCCTTCACGACTTCCAATAGGAAATTGTCAAGGTTGAATGAACAAACCGCATGACCGGTCAGTGTTGCCATGAAGGTAATGTTTTTCGTCCTTTAGCAATGCATATCGAGTGCGTACAAACACCGAACTCGGACGTTTTGGTGGTACCTCCCCTATGTAGCTACTGTAAATACCACAGTAGGAAACAGCACGACGTCATTCGTCACTGCCCGACTTCGTATAATAACACGAGTCTTCGACTCGATCAACTTTAGCTTCTCGATGCTGGTGAGGCCTATATCTAGCCAGGCTTTCAACGTTTTTTTCGTTCAAGCACTCAGATATACATCGCATAGATCGTGCGTTCGAACAATACCATCGCAACGACTCACTGCTACGCTTGGAACGCGAACTATGGCCACCTCATCGAGAGTTCATCTCACCACCAGTCCGAATGCTGCTTTCTCTCTACCGGGAATCAGCACAGAGAGCGCAGAGAAAGCTAGCGAGCTGTTGCAAAAGAACCATGAGAACTTCCACATTTTTTTCAACTTCAAAGGGTTCCATGTTCGTGCCATACCTCCATCCTTACATGCAACTAGGCTAACGTATGCCCAGAACCATATCGTTCACCACCTTCTCACACTCTTTGCCCTAAAGGCTACCCCTGATGAGCTTCAGAAGGGATACAACAACAATGCAAGTTACCAGCGTCCCCAAGAGCCACTTGAAAAGGAGATCGTGGAAGACATGCAGGACCCAGCGAACTATCGCAAGTATCTCGGCAAGGAGAAATACTACCACGACTTCGTAGCCTTCTTCCAGGGCGAGATCGACAAGAAAGGCTGGCAAGCCGTACTGAACGAGTACGTCTTCAAAGGCGACGAGCGCGCTGATGATATGCTCGTGAGAATGTTCGCGGGCTTTCTGCATCCTCTTATCCATCTCGGTTTCGGTGTTGAATTTGAGCAACCGGTTATTATTGCAGAAGCTCTGGCGCAAGCTGCTGTGCATGGGGACTGGATCGGCCAGTTGTTCTATGGTGCCGAGAAAGATCCAAAGACTACGGACGGGGGTTCTGGGAAGAGCATTGTCCAGCTCTTGGAGGAGATCAGAGCGGATAAGGAGCTAAGTGCTGCTGCTCACTATGATGATGACAACAAGATCCGCAATGGGATTCTGAAGCGGGCTCCCGAGCAAATGTTGAAGTATGCAAGGCAGTACCACGTTTCTGAGGGTGACCTCGAGAAGAAAGTTGCTGAGATGATCAACGCTGCTGGTATGTTCCTTTACACTCCCCACACTCTGAGATATCCACACGCTCACAAATCCAGCGTACTTCACCGGAGCCGCACAAAACCCTCCCCACCAAGTCAAAATGGACTTCTTCCACATGCACTGCATCAACAGCAGCATCTTCTTCTCCTCCTTCCTTAAACAACCGTGGCTCTCTACCCCCAACAAGATTCGCCTTCTCGAATGGAAGGTTCGCGGAGACCTCGCTCTGTACGCCGCTTGTGGCTGCGCAAAGCTACTCGTTGACGAAATCACGAACTACAAACCCTCTCATGGTGTAGATGCGCCATGGGACGACGTCTTCGAGAGAGCAAGGAAGTTCCCCGATGACGGCCATGTAAGCAAGTTCATTAGAGCGCTGGCCAACGGAGACAAAGTATGTAGGAAGTGGGAAGGCGAGGAAGGATTCATGATTAAGGGTGATATGTGGAGGCTGTTGGCGCATATGGTAATTGACGCTGTGGAGGCTGGAATGCCACACTGGGTCAGGAATGCCGGGATGACGAAGGCGTGGGAAGAGGTCCCTCTGAGGGATTCAGGAAAGCTTTGAGGTCGTCGTATCAAGGTATCTCGCAGCCGTACAGGAGGACCTTTCGGGAAGTTCGCACAGGCACCTGGGGTCTGAGGGGTGCTGATGGTGACTGAGACTCGACTTAAGCTTGATGACCGATGAGAATGAGTATTCGATACCAGACATGAATATTGAGACATCATGTACTTTCGCATGGGCTTCATCGACAAATCCAGATGGTTTCTTCTTACACAATCACGCGTATTCACGTGAATGCCATCCCATACAGGCTAGTCAGTATAACCGGGATATAATCCTTGGATCGACATCATCAACAACACACGGTGATGCATCTCAGCGTCTTGCTACACAGTAATTGCGACAACCCGTCCATGGTCTATTCATCCGCCGTCGTCCAGCGAATCCCGATCCGTTTGCGTCGTCTTCAAGCAGCAGGTAAGTGTATCAGTATTTTGTCTGCGGAGAACCCTTGGGAACAAAGCCTCGCGGCGAGGGCGGCATCGCCGTTTATCAAGCCTGCCGTGCACGTTTTCCTTGGGCACCTTCATAAAAACGAGGATCCATCCAAGGCACGGCCCCCATCATTGACACAAGAGGTCCCGCCGTTGCCATCGACTTGCTGTTCTTGAGGGCACTCAACGGAGGACACCACACTCTCTCAGCGACTCCATGTTGTGCTCGTTTTCGATGTCCTGGAGATTTCCTGGTGGGGATCCCGTTTCAGCGACCCCCACTCCTTGTCTGAGATTTTCTCCTTCCTTAGGCGCATCAGACCGGGTTTCAGGGAGAGATGGCAAAGTTCGTTGGCTGTGTTGCGTTCTTGGCTAGATGTTCGGAAGTTTTTGCCAAAGGGGGGAGCGGGATGAAATTGGAAGATTGGCGAAATCATCCAACGGGATTCTCAACAAAATGATCAGCGACTCTGAGCGAGGCTGTTTCGCCTGCTTGGAAGGACGGCCACGCGTTCAGTGTACTCTTCGTGGGCCCGCGGTTCTCCTATTATTTTGACTTTTGGAGCTGAGCCCCCTGACGAGGGCTAGGCGGAGGCTGCGTCCCGCCTCTCACAATCACCACTCGACTCTGGGCCGCTTGGCTTCCCCGTCGCGGCATGGCCCTGAGAGCCGCCAACGGTCCACTCCCCTGGCCATCGGATTGTACCCAGACAGATTCGCGGGATTGGCATTTTCTTGTGATGTTCCGCACGGAGGTGGACCGCTGGCGCCGAGAGAATTAGCACACGCTCCTTTTCCAGATATCAGTCGTCCCAGATCCTGTTTTGACTTTCCACCTCCCCAATGCCTTGTCGTTAGATGCCATTTCTTCTGCGCCTGCTTCCAGTCACTCCTTGAAATCAGACCTTTGAACCTTTCCAGTACTCTCTATTAATTCAATTTCCTTTCTTACTGTCGCTGCCATGAAATTTTTCGCTACTTTGTCCCTACTTGGGGCATTCTTCGTTCCAGCATTTGCCAATGTCCTGCCCAGGCAATCGAAAGGCAAGCTCACGCCTATTGAAGTCAGAGGAAATGCTTTCTTTGCAGGAAATGAGCGGTTCTACGTGCGAGGCGTAGCATACCAGCCCGGTAAGAATTCAAATCAGAATTATCAAGTTAGATGAAATGCTGACGGGTCCCAGGTGGAGCTGCGGATGCAAAGGATCCTTTGCTTGACATTGAAGGTCTGAAGCGTGACATTGCAAACTTCAAGAAACTTGGTATCAACACAATCCGTGTGTACACGATCGATAACTCCCAGAACCACGACGAGGGCATGAAAATGTTGGATGATGCTGGCATCTACCTTGCACTAGATGCCAACACACCCAAATACTCCCTTAACCGTGAAAGTTTGGAGACCCTCCACCGCTCGTACAACGATGTCTACCTCCAGAACGTCTTCGCTACCATTGATGCATTCGCTGACTACAACAACCTTCTTCTCTTCTTCTCCGGAAACGAAGTTATCAATGCCAAGAACAATACTGTTGCTGCCACCTACATCAAGGCCGTAACCCGCGACATGAAGACGTACATCAGCAACCGCCACTCCCGCAAGATCCCCGTCGGCTACTCCGCCGCCGACGTCGCCGAGAACATCCACCAGCAAGCCCTCTTCTTCGACTGCGGCGACGACTCGGAGCGCGCCGACTTCTTCGCCTTCAACGACTACTCCTGGTGCGATCCCTCCGACTTCCAGAAATCCGGCTGGGACAAGAAAGTCCAGCTCTACAAGGACTACCCGGTGCCCCTCTTCCTGTCCGAATTCGGCTGCATCACCAACACCCGCGAGTGGAACGAAATTGCTGCGCTGTACTCGACGAAAATGACGCCCGTCTACTCGGGCGGCCTCGTCTACGAATACACCGTCGAGCCCAACGGCTTCGGCCTCGTTGAAGTCGACGGCAGCGGAAACATCAAGCCCAACGCCGACTTTGACCGCCTCATGAAGGCCTACGCCAAGACGGCCAACCCCAAAGGCGACGGCGGATACAAGCAGAACGGCACTCCTTCCAAGTGCCCGCCCGCCGACGACGAGTGGGAGGTCTCGTCCACCGTCCTCCCCGCCATTCCCGTCAAGGCGAAGGAGTACATGGAGAAGGGTGCTGGACGCGGTGTGGGTCTTGATGGACCGGGATCCCACTTTGCAGGCGAGCCGAGTGAGAGCGAGGCCAAGCCTGGCGAGGGCGGTCCTACGCGTGTGCCTAGCGGACAGAAGGCCGGTAATGGCAGTGCGGGTGTGGCTGTTGAGGTGCCGTTGAGGTTTTTGGCTATGATTGGTGCGAGCGTGGTGTTTGGTGTTGCGCTGATGTTCTAAGTGTAAACGGGGTTCAGTGAGGCGAGATGAAGATCGAAAAAGATGTGGTGATGGAAGGTGAATAGAGAGGAATACAGGCAAGGAGATGAAGGATATTTTCTCTCCTGCATATGTGAGCTTGTGCTCGTCATGGGCTTCTTTGGCAACCGTAAGAGGTATAATCACGGCCAGGCTTCTAACTTTATTGTCCATAAGGGGTTCGTAGCATGGCCTCTTGTTCACATCTTAGAATAGTCATTGCGCCGGCGTATAGATTCTTTTTGTTTCTGAGCATGATGTAATCCAAAGTCCTGTGTGTCGTGTTAGCGTGTTGGTGCCAATGGGCTAGCTACAGGATCGACGAAGTGGTTGATGTGGAAGTGCTACGCCCCGAGGTTTATCACATGTGGTTTTACGCTGAAATTCAACTGCAGACATGGCTCGATAGCCGTGGTGCACCCAGATTCGGAGGGGTACCATATTTTCCGGAATGTTAACAAGGATACACACCCATCACTCCTCTGCTGAACCTAGACCAGTATGGATCTCTTGGAGGTCTGTGACAAGTGTGACAATACCTAGGTAGTAGGTAGATCAACGGCTACTGCCGTTTTCCACGTCCGACTAACATCTAAACACTAGCCCACGATTCCTCTCAGGCTAAATCATCTAGCCAGCACAACTCTATTGGCTATAGTCTAACTGGGTGATAAGTAGATATCCGTTTTGATGCAAATCATTCTATGACGAGGCGCTACCAAGGCACTGGCAAAGACCGTCAATTCCCTAAAAGTCCAGCCAGTTTAATCGCACGTCCAAAACTGCAGTATGCCGTCACCAGTTCCAACTCGGTTGTGCACTTGTCCTTCCGCGGCTATGTCGATCTGCCGCACACTATTCACCCTGGGCCATTCACTGAGTCCACTGTCTTTACCAAATGTGGGGTAGAGCCAGGGTACCTGCAGATGAATGCAAAAGCCGGCCCCACAGATATACAGTTAATATGCAAAAACATGGATATCTCGAATTCCCATAAGAGCTCATGAATGTGCCTTGTATGTAATTGATGAGTTCGAAGGCTGTTGGAACATGGGCAAAAAGGAATCGTTGAGAGACAGAATGTAAATGATAGTCTGCCATTGGAGAGGCAACAAGGAGTGAGATTGCAGTAGGGATGGAAGAGGTCGGCATATGTCTGGATTCAGAGCTCGAATCATCTGGCGAGAGTGTACAAAACGTGTAGTATGCTGGTGTCAAGCAGCTGCAACGAGGCTTCTCACTCACTTGAGCTGAATAGCCCTTATGAACGCTCTTTATGATGGCGACTCCACTCCTCCTTATCATCGCCCTAGCAGGGACAACATTGGCAGACTGCGGCTATGCTTACCTCCGCAACACAACGTCACAATATGTCGACGCCCAATCCAGAGGCCTCTACACGGCCATGACTGGTCTCATCCCAAACACCACCTACACCGAACAGTTCAAACCGGTCGATATCCGCGTTGGCATACTCTCCAAACCCCTCAAACTCGCGCACAACCGGAGCTTCCACGATCCAGTGCGCTGCACCACGTTCACTGAGATCATAGTCACTGATCCCTCCCATCCCTACGTGATTGGCACCAGGATGGAGACAGACGGAGCAAAGATAACCAAGATCGAAACCCTCGTGACGGATGCCGGAGACTGGCTCTTCAACGCGACAGGCTACGCTTACTACAATTCGCTCGAGAAATGGGACCCAATTCCTGCACAGGAATACGACGACCCTGCCGTTATCAAAGCGGCCGGTGATGCGTACTTCGACCGATTCGCGAATGCAAATGTCACCGTTCCGTACGGGACCCCATGCGCCCGACTGGAAGGGGGTGCGTATACCGACTCCGGACTCACGGGAAATAATACGTGCAACCTAGGACTGCCGAATACGATCAAGGTAACTGACCGACGTTACGTTGTCGATGTCGAGATGGGCGCTGTGAATATTTACGTCGGGTTCCCCGGCCTGGACCGTGCAAGTAATGAACCAACGCCCGATTCTCATCTGTTTAGGGTCGAGAAGGGGAAGATTCGGTATATACATACCATATCTACATGTGAAGGGCATCCCGGCTGCGGCTTGAACGGGACGGGTCTTTCTGTACGGAGGCTTGCGGGGGTGCGCAGATCTATGCGAGGAGTTGCGTAGAACAGAACGTGGTTGGAAGCCCTGAGCCAATTGGGAGCATATCTGAGTCTTTTTTGATCTGAACCATAGATCTGATCGCAAGCTGACAAAAAATGAAATCCATTTGCCGACATGATATTGTATTGACAGGTTTTTCTATGCTGAATCCCCCAAAAAACGAACCAAAACGTGTCAGGGTCGGATTTCTTGAGTTCCATGAGTCGGGTTCGACTATCATTGCACATGGTCAAAATACTCTGGTGTCGCCTCTGTTTGGGACTCCCATATGCATATAGCTGGCGTTTGGACGAATTCCTGACCGTGCATTGCGAGAGTTCGATTTCGTCGTGCTCGAAATCGGAGTTACCATACAGCCATATTTCCATAAAGCCTTCAGATGTGTTGTTCAACTAGCATTTGCTTCTGATAGCTTAATAATGTTCCTTGAAATTGCCTCGACCCGTGCTGTGAGAGTCTATTGAAGTAGACATTGTATAACTCTTGGCTCCTCGAAAACTGGACGACATTGCATGCGATACTGAGCGTAGGAAAAGCCTAGGGTCATCAGTCGGCTCAGACGACTGTGACCAAGTGAACACGCGAACTAACAGGATACCTGTGCAGCAGATCGTGCAGGTGGCGAAGCAAGTGGCACAAAAAGGGATGTGTGGCTGTGCAATGAGGCGTTCGCAGAGAAGATGCATCTAAGGTAAGTCCCATATGAGTGTCGCAACAAGAAGCAGAAGGGCGGCAGTGGCTGAGGGGTGAGTGTCAGGATCGGCTCCGCCCTTAAATTGACTCTTTCTCCTGTGTGAAGTTGGCACAAACGTGGACTGGACCGGATCTTGACCTCCTTTTGAACAGTGACTCATTGCCGTGACTGTGCGCTAAGTGGTTACTTTGATCAGGAGAGTTGGACAGTGGTGCCGATCCAGGGCTCATTCACGGCTGCCTTGTGAGTTGCTTTTGGTTGTTTATTATTTACTAGCTATAATAGTTATGTAGTAGTTGCAGTAGCCAATTTTCTGCATAATCGGTCGATTCCTCAGTGATTACGATCCACCCACTCCTCCGCTCAATACCCTCCAAAATCGACAAGGTCCATTCATTTGCAACGACAACAAGGACTCTCTGCAGCCTGTTAGTTCGATCCAGCAGCGGAAGCTCGCGCCCGTTGTCAACAATACCCACATTCAGTTCCTGGTGCTCCTGCGACTATGGCAGTGAGACTCCCATACACACTTCAAACGAGATGGGGAATGGTATTGGACAAGGGTGCGCCGGCACAGCTTCGTATTCCTCAAGGAGTAGTCTGGTTGCAGATCGATAATGAAGAGGGCACAGAGACTGGACCGTCCAGTACAGCCTCTGGACTCACGCAGGCTCTTGAAGACGCTATTGTCTTGGACAAAATGAAGGATTTGAGAGACTACCAGCCCCCTGAGATCGTCATCCAAAAAGCTGCAGAGTACCTGAGGGCTACTGAGATGCGTGGGACCTGTACCCAGGTACCAGTGCACTCCAGGAAGTTAAAACGATTCGCTGCCAACCTAGCTGCTTGTTCAAGCAAAGTATCTAAGGAGGACCTGAAAAGCTATATTCGGACCCGCACGCGCTTCGACCTTGAACAAGCAGCAGCCATTGTGGTCTCCGCCATCCGGGAACATGGCAGTCTGGACGATGCACTAAGGCTAGTGAGAGAACTTGGTACGGTGCTTGCAACAAGTTGTATGTGGGTGGAGTGGGATCAGGTGTTGCCACAATCGAAAAGTGCAACCGGAAAGACCCAAAGACTGGGCGAGAAGCTGCAGCAGTCCGCAGCACATATGGGGCAAAAAATACCTGCGGCTTCCGATCACCGAGACCTCGTAAAGCTGTTGATGAGGGTCCGAAGGTACAAGACAGATGACCGATGTCTCCTTATCCCTCAGTGGATGTTCTCGGAAGCAGAAATCGATGCTCCAGACCACTTCAAGGTCGAATTCACCGATAATCAGCACCCTCCAGCCAAAGCTGTTCCGGGGCGGTATCCCTTGGCGAAACGGGAAGAGGACTCCATCGTTGTATCCAAGAAACATTTCAGAAACCTTCAACGCTGCATATTCCGCCTCTTTCCTTTCTGGAAACCAGAGATCAACCTTCGGAGGCGTATCCGCAAGCTGGAGGACAACGTACTGTATGGGTGCTCGTGGATCGAGGACCGCGTACTGAACACAGACGACATAGCACTTCTCTGCCATTACTTCTTCTACTTCCAGCGGCGACTCCAGAGGAAGGTTGTTAGTATCGTGGGAGGTTGGTCATTTCTCGCAAAGGACGAGGGTAAGAAATTGTACCAAAACAATATTGCCATCAGATCGACGTTTGAAGACGTCCTTCAGGATATTGCAGAGTCGGAGGAGAAGGGCATCCTAGTAGCCATGGGAAGAGATGATACCCTTCGGCAAATCGACGAGACGTGCCTTCTCATGAAGGAATACGTGGACATCTTCGGTGGAGGCAAGACGGAGAACCTTGTCTTCAAGGAAGGCGTCCGCGGAGGCTCCGGCAGGGGTCCAGTAGATGACTACAACCTGCTTTGTACCATACTCGCCCAACTGAGGGAGGATGCAAGATATGAAGGGGTTGAGGATCTACCCGGACCAACCCGCAAATTTCTGGCCAAAGACATTTTGCACTGGAATAATGCTTGGGGAGACGACGCCTTTGCAGGAGCGGAACCAGGGTGGAAAGCCTGGATACATAAAAGAGGCTTGGGAGGAGATGCTGACTGGGAGATATTGGAAGGTGAACGTACATGACTTGCGATGATGGGGTTTATTAGCGTTTACTGTAGTCTAGCGGTTGCAACGTCTTTTCGTCCTAGGTCTTTAAGGTTGCCCTGAATTCATGGACATCGTGAGATGAGTGTCCGGTCTCAGAAGAAGTGAGACACGTGCTTCCATAGGAAACCAATGTGTTTATCAATAATAACAGTGGGTTGGCACGGGTTGTTTCAAAGATGATATTTCTATGTCAGCACAACTATATGCTCTCAAGGCCTCCCCTCCCTAACGGTACCTTGCCAAGACTGTTTACCTCAGCAGCGCCGGCACAGCAACATCATCACCCACAACAAACAATCCGCGTGCGACGCGACCAATTCTTACCCCATTTCACCACAGCAAGACATTTTTCATAACTGGTTGCAAGTACTATGAAGTATGCCGCGCTCACAGTCTTCGTATACCGCGAGTCCAACGCGGTATCGTTCGCCGCAGCCTAGCCCAGCGCATCACCCCGCTTCCGAAGAAGGTTCTCAATATGAAGTCGATCTAGACGCGCTAGGACTCAACTCTACCTTTGATTCTAGTGGGATGGAAGAAGAGCATGCGCCAAAAGTGGATGTGGTGGATACGAGCGACGTTGGTGGACCAGAAGACTTCACGGTGAACATGACCTATTGGATGACTGCCGACCTTCCAATATCGCATATCAAGTCGCGCAAGGAAGCCAACACACGCGTGGAACAAGTGCGCGGAGACGCAGCGCAACATACGAACGTACAAGACGCGACCGAGGAAGGCGATAGAGCTGTTTTGGAGGACACAACGGGCGACCGCGTAGCATCGCAAAGTGCATCGGCTTCGCCCACCTTGCGGGAGAAGGATGGAGGCCCGGAAGACCCGGTGGACGGACCTTCCGTCGCGTCAATGGAGAACGAGGAAAAAGTGATGAGCTATCTGAGTGCATTGCCCGACACCGACCTGCCCGGAGCCATAACATCCACACCTTTGAAGATTATGAAGGGAAATCTCCTACAAGTCCCGACGCCTACAGGTTCGAAAGCGCGATCTCTACAGCCAACCGTCGAAGACTACGAGACCCCGCGCAAGCCTACCCAAGAGACCGTCATTCACCACGCTCCCCAACGAGTGACACAATCCGAGATCCCAGATGATAACGCCCAGCACGACCAACTGGCGGAACTGCGAGCCCGCTTGGAGCAACAAGAGCTCGCGTCACGAACTCGCATCACCGAGCTCGAAACCATTCTTTCTTATACACGCTCCGAGCTAGATGCTGCACGCATGGAGAATTTCCAGAAGAAAGAGGAGATTGCTGCATTGAAGAGGGAGGAGGAGGAACGGAGACAAGGGCAACAACCCGGGAACATGAATGCTGCAGCGCAGATCAAGCAAAAGGAAGAGGAACTCGAGGCTAGAATGCAGGAGTACGGCGAAGAATTGCGTTTGCAGAATTTATCGAAGCTGCAGAGCCAAAGAGAGGAGTTTGAACAGCAGCTGAGAGCCTCTGAAGAAAACAGAAAAGCCATGCTACAGGAAGCTGAACGGAAAGATCAGATGCTTCATCAACTGCGTACTGAGTTAGATCAAATGCGCCAGCCGAAGGAGCAGCAGACACATAGCGTGCAAGGTGCCCATTCGGCAGGCTCTCACAATTTTGAGCAGGACTTCGCTAAGGAACGAGATGAACTGAACAAAAAACTCTCTTGTCTTCAGGCCAGGGCGGAAGGCCTTCAACTTGCGATGGAAAAGGCGACTAAAGAAGCGCAAATTGCTCGTCAAGATGCCGAGAATGCTCGTAAAGATATCGGGTCGGCCGGCCATGCGTCTCCTTCGGAATCACCGGATTTGGGCGCTAAGGGCCATGTTCTCAGCCTAGTGACAGATAATGCTGCACTGAAAACTCAGCTGGATTCCTTACGCGCTGAATTGGCGAAGAGAGAGCAGGCGCCCTTAGACTCTGCAGATCAGTCCCTTCTCGAGCAACGCCTAGCTGCAGCAAATGGTCGGATACAAGGTCTCGAGGCCACCGTATCGTCGTTGCGCCAACAGCTCGCTGAGGTGCATCGCGACCGCTCAAAAGCGCGAACTGATGTGGAAAGGCTCGAGATCGATTTGGACGCAGCCAATGAGCTGTTGGATGATACAAGGAAAGAGGCAGACAGAAGGGTTGCTGATCTTGAGAGGAAGCTAGACAGGATGAGGGAGCTGAAGGCTGAAGCCGAGTCAAGACTGAACGAGTTGCAATCCGAGCATGACGGCCTCGTTGAGGATCACGATGCGCAGATGGAAGATGTGCGATCGAAGGCAGAAGATGCGGTCCGCAAGGTGGGCGCGATGTTAGAGGCGGAACGCAGCGAAAAGAGGAGGCTTGCGAAAGACTTAAAGAGAGTCAATGACCAGTTGAACAAGCTTAAGAAGGAATTTGAGTCAAAGACCGCAGAGGAGAGCGACGCCGAAGGCGAGCCTTCCCTTCAACCCGCTCACACCGATAGTAAAGACGTTGAAATAGCAAATTTGCGCGCACTCGTAAAGAA
Organism: Westerdykella ornata; assembly: GCF_010094085.1. NCBI lineage: Eukaryota > Fungi > Ascomycota > Dothideomycetes > Pleosporales > Sporormiaceae > Westerdykella > Westerdykella ornata. The sequence continues at coordinate 415,726 of NW_022986860.1, read as the reverse complement.
GCAAGCCTCAGACATCAAGGCTCTCAAATCCGAATCCGCCTCTCTTCGCAAGAGGACACAGATATCCGCCACTCTGCAGTCCGAGCTTGACACTCTCCGCACCGAAAACCACAACCTCACCGTCACAATCGAGAGTCTACGCAAGGAAACTGAGACCCAGCGCGCAGACTTCGAAGCCGTCAACAGAGATATGGATGAGCGGCTGGCGGCCATGCTGACTAAGATGCTTAAGAAGCGCTCCAAGTTGATAGTCGGCAAAAGGGATGACCAGTGGGCAGAAGGTGTAGGGAAGCTGAAGGGAGAGAAGGAGTTTATGGGTAGAGTGCTGATGCGGGAGTGGGGAAGGCAGGAGTGTGGTGTTGCCGATGAGAAAGCGGGAGAGAAGCAGCTGTATCAGTATCGGTTTGTTACCAAGACGTGAAGACTCAGAGGCGTCTGGGGTAAGATTTTTGAACGATTAGCAGGGTGTTTGGGTTGGTTTCCAGGATCTAAGGCATGGTATCTAGGATCTGGCTGGAACAGTAGGTTATGTGGAACGCATGGCCAATGACTTATGATGATGGTATTACTATCCACATTATAATCCGAACGTTGACAACTCCGCAACGCCTCGCATTTCGTGATTTCCATCTTGAAGATTCGGCTTTTCTAGATAGCCCCCTCCGTGTGAACTCCGCATACCACTTCCTCATGAAGATCACAACAACCCCTTCCTCGCCAACTCAATCTTCTTCAACGTCTCCCCCTCTTTATAACCGCCTTTGGAAGCACACACCGCAATACCTTGGCCCAGTTCGACTTTATCTTCCACCTGATCCCAAGCGCAGGGGCAGTGATGCGGGAAGTGCACGCAGGAAAGAGTGCCGGGGCAGAGGTAATTGGAACATGGTGCTGCAGGAATGACATTAGCACCATCTTCACCAACATGCAGATTTCCCCTTCTCAGTTCGTAGCACGCTTCATAGCTCTTGCATATGCACCCAAGCAACGTAAGGTTAACGAGAGCCAGTATGGAAAATCCGACAAGGAATATAAAGTGCTCACCGTTCTCATACTGCGCTTGATACCACGAACTATCGCTCCTAACGTTCTGCTGTTGCTGGTGCTGTTGGTGGTGATGTCCTCCACCTCCGCCTCCGAACATCTGGTCGAAGAAACCGAACTGCGCGTTCGCGCCGAATGTGAGGAATCCCAGGGCGAGGAATAGGAGATTGAAGAGCTCCATTGTGAAATTGAAGATCGCTTTATTCGCCTCCTGCAGAACAAAGGATTATGCGAGAGAATGGCGGATTGAAAATGCGGAACTACAACAAGAGGTCGACCGGTGCTTGATGATGATGTGGAGCTTAGAGGAAGCTGGGATGCAAAGAGGACAAACATGCCAAGATGTGGTTGCGGGGATCGCTAGCGTTCCACGCAAGGCAGGGATAAGTGCCAAGAATTGGCTCGGTCTCATCCGAAAAAGTCGCGATCTAGAAAATGCAAACGACAAACTACCACCACGACGACGACGGTGACCACGCAACCACTCCGCGCCTCTGTAAATTCTAGATTAGTTTTACGTCGTCCGACGAAACTCTAAGACCGAACCGTCACGTACGTCCTCCCGACTCTCATTCTTCGCCTCGTCGATATCCCACAACGCGGAAAGCTGACTTTCGACTGCAGCATGCATCTCATGTACACCCTCGACGCCTCTGGCAAGCGCGTCTACACCCTGAAAAAAGTGGTCAACGGCGAGGTTTCGAAGTCGGCGCATCCGGCCAGATTTTCTCCAGATGACAAGTACTCGAGGTATGGACGCACATTTGCTTGGGTAGATTCTGGATATGGGCTTTTGTTGCGGAAGAGCTGGCGTTGAGGAAGAGCTGGGAATATGGAAATACAGGGAAGGGAGAGGCTGAGATTGGAAAAATGGGTGATGCAGGGTTAGTTTTGCGAGTGAAGATGGCTGACATGCAGTGTTTAGGCACCGCGTCACGATTAAGAAGCGTTACGGCCTTCTCATCACGCAGCAGAGTGAGTCCTTCATGTCGGCTCCCACCTTGCCCTCAGACTAACAGAAGTGCAGAGGACAAGCTCGCCCTGCAGGGCCAGTAGACGCATAATTTCGAGAGAAGAAGGCAACGGTTGAGACCTGCGGAGGTAGACTCTGGAAGATCGGCGAGGGGAGTGCATAAGCAAGGCGTTTTCTGGCGTTATCGAAAAAGATGGATTGATCTGGACGGGGAAGCTACGGCTTTTGTTATGTTTTGATATGTGAGGACGTAGGTAAAGGAATGTGAAGTCAGATGCGCTGTCAAAATCAAGCCCGACTCAGCCACGGCCACGACTGCTCAGGTTCGCTCGCCCGTCTCATCAGGCATCGCCAAGGCTAACGAGAGTCCCGAATGGCCCCATTCCACAGCCTCTGCCAGCCTGGACCCATACCCAGACAGTCACCCACCGGGGTTGTTGATGGTGTGGTGGGGAAAAACAGGCTACACTGACCGAAGTGCTAGGTCCAGAGGCTAAATCAAGATCAAAAGTATCAGCGCAAATCATGTACTGTAAGTAAAATGGCTATGGTAACTTCCGTTACGTCCTACGGCTGCTGACGCGCACGTCATACGACTACACAGTTATACACACCATGTGAATGTTCCGCGGTAACTCCGGTTGGCTCATACACTTACGGTATTGCGGGGTGTTGGGCATGTGGAGTGCCGTGGTAAGTTCGTTGATTAAGGCGCTCTATCCTTCTGTTTGTCCTTGCTCTTCGTTCATATCTCAACAAACCGTGCGACTGCCATGGCCGAGTTGCGTTTTGGTGGGCGTGATGATGCCGCCCTTCCCCTCTGGCTCAACCCAAATATTTACCTTCAGTATGCGCCTGACGATTCAAGACCCGCGGTTCCCTTTGTCAACCGGCCTATTTTCATCTTATGTTCGGTTCGAAATACTGGCAGCCAGCCAGTCGCTGGTGCCATCACCAAGTTTTACATTTGCGATATGGCCACCGTCCCTACCAAGGGAATGAGTCTACTTGTGGGGCAGAGCTTTGTCGACCTTGACGCTGGAGAGACGAAAGAGGTGCTGTGCCTGAGTCCATGGACACCCATTGTTGTTGGCCACTTCTGTGTTATTTGCGAGATTAGCGCTCCGGAGGATCCCAGCCCCTTTACATCGGACAGCCACTGGGACATTCACGACCGACACGTTGCTCAGCACAATATCGACGTGATTGAGCCACCATCTGTCGTGAGACGACCGCATTTGGGATCCTTTGTCGTTGCAGGACTTCCCAATGAACCGTACTCAACGGTAATTGCCCGCCGAGCGAGCGACGGGGAATTCAAGGCGGCTATCAGGCTCTTCGGCGGAGACGCTCTCGTCCAACGCAACATCACCGCTGATACCAAGTTCGGTCTCATATCGAATTTCAGCGCTGGGGATCCCATCCCGGACCTCGACGGCCTTGGAGGGAAGTTGGTGTTTAAGGATTTGAAGCCCAAGGAACAGAAGAACGTGAGCGCGGCAGTGCAACTGCCCCATGATCCGGAGCATGCCTCGGCTGCCGTTATTTTCATTGAACAGATTGATGCGAAGAATGCAGTCGTTGGAGGTCTGGCTATCGTTGCTCTAAATCGACCTCTTAGAATAGGAACGGAGCCAGTAAGAGCACGAGCGGCAGTGCCGGTTAGCATCCCTTTTCGACCCTACAGCACATTTCCAGAAAGCAACTTCATGACACCAGATGGGATATTCTGTTCCAACTTCGGCATCCAGAACATCAACGTTCAGGTCCGAAATGACGGATCGTCGACCTTGACGGATCTGACGGTCTATGTAGAGGGTGTGGCCGATCCTAACATAACTTTGAGGTACAGTCGATCTTCGCCTCCTGGCGGGTCAGCCAGGTCGTCAGCGTCGTTCAAGTCTATCTTTCAAGGAAATTTCAGCAGGGCAGCAAGCAATGAGACGTTGGTCTCTTTCATTGTCCAGCAGCAATCAGGTACTTCGTCGAAGAGCGTGCGAATTGTCAAGAAGATATTCGTCCTTGGCATCGAGTACAACAAGACCACGAAGACATTCACCGTCAATGTCCCGCAGGGGTCATTCCAGACCAACGTCAGGACGGTGATTGTCCCAAGGGAGTTGCCCACGGAGAACGAGAAGCCGATTACATATCCAATGTTTCTCAAGGGTGCGTCGATGCTTTGGTTGCCGATCCCTCCATATGGCGGAACCCACGGTCCTCTTCCCTTTGAGGATCCCTGGTGGAAGGTCATTCTCTGCCTGATTGCACTTGCTCTGGAAATCGCTGGAGCGGTCGAGGCGGTCAACGCAGGCGGCGATGCAAGCATCGGCACAAGCAACCCGTTCGCAGATCCCGACGGCTCGGAAAACTGCTGCACCGGCCTGGAAGTCCAAGCGTCAACGGACAGCTATGCGGCAGCCGGCCTCTTCGCGACCGCTGCCGCAGTTGCCGTCATCGCCTTACTCTCAGACGACGCCGATCTCATCGACCGAGGACGCAGCCAAACTGTGCCCAACAGCGGCGAGCTGACCAGTGCCGAGCGTGCCAGCTTCGAAAGCGATTTCAACGATGCTCCCTCGCCGGGAACACCATTCACTGGCAGGACAACGTGGAGCTACGAGCGCACCCTCGGCAGCCGCAGCCTCACGCACAGCGCGACGGATACGTACCAGAACGTCCACTACCTCCAGAGCTACAAGGTCTCCCTAGACTCAGCACCCGTAACCGACCCAAACCATCACCACGCCCACCCACGCAGCGAACCGCTGCTCATCGAAGCCAGCTTCGTCAACCCTTCGGGCGCCCTCTTCCGCGGCCCAACTCTCTACGTGTTCGTCCTCCTCTGGTCGAACCACAGAGAAAAGCGTCTCCTGGAGCTCCGTGACGACGGGAGTGACAGCGAGAACATCGAACCGAACAGGGGCGTATATAGAAACTCGATCCGCATGGGGAGGGAGGAGTCGAAGACGTGGTACGTGTTTGTGTTTGCGCAGGATGTGAATACGGTGGTGGAGGGGACGGGGCCCAGGGAGGCGGCGAAGACGATTGGGGGCGCGTTGCTGACGAGGCAGTTTGTGGTCGGGTTGGGGTCCAAGCCGTGTGAGTTGAATCATGATGCTATTGTGGATCTGACTTGAAGGGACTGCGTCTTGTTTCCCACCTGTGCATGCGAATCGTCTGAAGTGTATTTACTAGTCGATTTCTACAGAAGGTTGAGATCTTTATCGTAGTATTCTTGGTGAAAAAGGGAGACGGGGGGGGGGGGGGGTGTTACTCTGGGAAAAAAAGTCAAAGTGTATTCAAAGTTCCCTTTACAGGGTAGATTGAGGAAAAGGAAAATCGAATCTATGAAACCTCTACGGATGCCTTGATCTTTGAATACTCTGGACCTGAACAACAGCGTGCCAACGCAAACAGTCGATCTACAGGTAATCCAATACATCCGCGTAGATAGACTCCAGTAAGGACGATCGTTACCGCCTCAGCGGAGAAAGCGTGACAGAAGGAAATCACTGACGAGATTGAAGGGGGAAAAGACACAAGGCGGGGAAAATGCAGTGCGACAGCAGAGATGTGATTCAGGGGGCAGGCGGCCAAGGACATCATTGGAGACGAAAAGCGGGCTTACGAGCAACTGTAGCTCGGTTTCCAATGGCGAAGTGACGAGCGACGTCTGCAAATCCCAGGGCGCATCATAGGTCGGCAGGCCCGTTGGGGTACGATAGATGCGAGGTACTATACTTACAGAGCGAGGAGGATGTGCGATGTGCTGGCGACGAGGAGAGGGCGACCCGTGGGGTTGGTGGTTGGCGCACCGCTTGCCAAGGGGAGTGCCTTTCACTGTTGGTCTGTGCGGGAGCTGCGGAGTGATGCTCAGGGCGCTACGCGCGCAAGCTTATTTAATATCCAGGCTTGTGTCTTGCATACGAGTACTTGTAGTACCACAGGGAGGTGTGTGGGGGTCGTGTTGTACGGAGTTGCCCCTCCCAGCTTCGCTGAGGGGTTGCATGGAAGCGCCGAAGTCCGCATGAGATATCTACGAAAGGGGAGTTGCATCTTCAATTCTACAGTATGGCGCACGGACCACAACCCCCCGCGAGCACACCTCAAGCAGCGCATCCTACGCCATACCTGGTACACACCCAGCGGGACGACCCAGCACCACTACTGCCACCACCGCTGCCACCAGACAACAAAGGAAATCGACCCTGTTGGATATTTGACAATGCTCGCCTCAAGCGCCAGCATCAACAAGCATGGCCGTGGTTTTCTGGGAGGAGTCATTCATTCGGAGCCCAAACCCCGAATCTTCCATGACACCTGCTAACCAACAAGATAGTCTACTACTAGCCCTAGCGTCCAGCCCTTTCTTCCCCTTGACTCTTCTATCGCCTTCTCACCTTTATATTATCTTGTCTCTCCCTTCTCTCTTCCTTTTTCTTCTTTTCCCTCTTCCATCTCTTCCGCCCATCTCGCCCTTGCCAGCGCTTGTCTCCGTTCCTAGCCGTGTCACCCCGCGTTCCCCGCCCTACTTTTTGCGTCGTCACCATCCCACTGCCACTTCATTGTTCCCCCCACGCCTCGATTCCGACCTCGTGCTGGTGCTGCTCCTTGGAACGCTGCCCTGAAAGAGACAGTCCAACAGGGTCTAGCTGCCTCTTCCCGCGTCCGAACCAATTGCGGCAACTGGACTTGGTTCCCCACGCTGCATTTCCTACCCCAGGCTCGCCGTCCACCTGCTTGCCCCTCGCATCCATCCCAAACCCTCTTCTGCCTGCATCTCGGATTCGGCCTTCGTCCACCTATCGATCCTGTCACTCTACCTTCACGCCATTGCCCCTTTCCGGTCCTTAAAGGCAGAGTGCTTGCATCAACAATTCGGTCCAACCCGTCTTTCACCATTCCAGCTCTCCTACGCCTCCACGCGAGGGGCTAGCCCCCACCACTTCTGGGTATGAACTTCAAAAACGACACCTCTCACTGGCCCGTTGGACAAGAACATATCAATCGGTGACTTTTCCATCTCGCATCTTTTCCCCGCATCTTCGATCCATTCCCTCGTGCCAGCCACGTTGCCTATCACCGCCCATCTCGGGTGCATATTCCTTCTGGCTGCGCTTTCCGAATCGATACCGTTGCTTATTCCTGGATCCCCAACGGTGCCCCCAGCCTTGGATCTGCCGCCCGATCCGATCTCCCATACCCCACAAACGCCCCTGGAAGCCTGGACGCCGGTGACTGCAGGCATCCGTCCAGCTCGGAATTGCCAAGCTAGCCCTGAGCCGTCTCCCCTATTCTTATCAATCTCTCGTTGCACGTAATGGAGTCTTCCATGACTTTACTGAGTGCACACATCCAGTTCCTTGTATGTACCTTTCGTCATCCGTGATACGCATTCCTTGTGCATCGCTTTGGGGAGCGGGCATGGGCCATGTCTTATACTTGGCTGAGCAAGGTTGAGCTATGTCTCGCAGCCACCATCCTGCATCTGCACGAGGCACACGTTTTTATACTCCGCGTTCCCACGCTGGTTTTCGCCTCATGAACCTCAGCTAACGCTATGATTACCTTCAAGGATACTCAACTGGCACTGATACACATCCCATTGCACCTCTACTCGAGCTTCCTACAGACGATACTTCGACTGCTCCTCCCTGATGAGAGCCGTAGTCATGACGTTGCTAATGGAAACGGAGCCGTGCAGCCGCCGAAAGGCTGGCCGTATGAGCACCCCTTTGTGAACATTTCAGTCACTCCCGTTGAATGCTCCGTCGTTTGCTCGAGAACACTGGCCAGAGACTTGTTTGTTCCTGCACGCGAGGCTCTCAACCAGGCATCAAAAGCCCAAATCTCAATCACAGACGAGGATTTCGTGGTGATGCAGGTGGACGGTGAGGGCCTCGATGCCGGACAACGCGTGTTGGAACTTACCTCTCCCCTTGCCTTGGCCGGAATGTGAGTGCCCCAAGCAACACCAAGATGAAGTGAAGCTAAGATACCACAGTCCCATCTTCTTCATCTCCACCTACTTTTCAGACTACATTCTCGTTCCCCAAAGGCATCGTGCCCAAGTAGTCCTAGCCTTGGAAGAACGTGGCTTCCAATTCGAAGACCAGACGTCCTCCTACGTCAACCCAACCCATCACGGCCGCAACCTCTCCGCCTCTTCCATCGACCCTCCCACCCCCGGAACCCCTCCTCCCGCCACCGTCTCCGAACTCCAAACCCGCACATTCGCCACCCTCAAACGCCGCAACATCATCCCTACGGTCGACCCGGACCTCCGCCTTGTCCAATGTGCCGGTCGAAGGGACAGCTCCAACGGCATGCACCTATCCCGCAACCGTAGCAGCATGACGAGCGCCGCAGACGACGCTCTGCACCTCGGCCTCGTCAAATGCCTCATCACGCAACCGCATCCGCGCTTTCTCTCCCTCACGCTCACCGACACCGAGCCCGCGTCTTTGCTCCTTGATCACACCCTCGTCCCTAATTTCCCATCTGACATTCTGCTTGGCTCCAAAGACGACTACCTCATCCCCATCACCCTCGATCTCCGCGGCTTACCGATGGAGAGCACCGGTATCGTGTGCGGTGTGGCAGGCCGCCTTGTCGGAGGCACGCGTGGCTCAATCCAAAGTCCCGTCGAAATGAGCTATCTGAGCACGGCACGTGCGGGGACTGTCATGGTCAGCGAGGAGGAGCTGAAGCGCGCATTGGGGGCCCTGAGTGGTGCGGAAAACGGGATGGTGGTGGATTAGCCAGCGACTGGAAGCAGGGGGTCGAGAGTGAGGAGAGTTGATAGGAGGAATTGTGTTGCGTGGTGAAGAGGTCATGTGTGCGGTTGCTGCTTACGCGTTGAACGACTTCTCACCGATCTGGGAATGCCGAGGATGAGTACGATTAATACGCGTTGCAGTGGAGTGGGGGTGAGCAAGACGGTCAGCCAGCTTTCGCGCGCTTGGTACGCTTTCGAGCACTGTCTGATAACGGATCTCCTATTCGGGACGGCTAACGACGCTCACCTTGCACGCGCGATATCCCGCAGACTGGACTACTCGGATTGCGTTCGCAGGTCGATGTGGACTCCCACTCCCGTGCTCATGTGCCCGGCCGGGGCTGGTATCCGTGGGAAGCGCGGGGTGCGGATTGCGTGCATGTTGGACCCAGGGGATGGGCATCACATGCACTCCGTCTTCTATTTGTGGGTACAACTTCTCTCGCTTGGCTCCTTTGCATATAGTGTCTTCTTCTCGCTTTTGGTTGCTTTGAGCATTGTTGATGGTAGCATGATTGTTGTTGGGTTAGGGGATCTCAAAAATGCTATTGCTGTTGTTGCTGTTGCTGGCGAGGTGTCTTCATTCTGTGAGTCTTCGGTGCCGAGGTAAGCTGTTTGTGTATACCGTGAAAAGTTATTGGGTGTGGACCGCAAGGCAGTTGGGACGAATAGTCGTTAAACTGAGAAGATTGTTGTTGGACCAAAAAGCTACTTCATCAAACCTTTTCCGTTATCCCAAGTCCCGAGCCGTGAACATTACACACAACGTATCCATCCATGCATACAGATATCAAAACAACTCCCTCAATCACTCAAACCCCATCCACTCTCCATCCCCCTCGCCTTCACTCCCCTCCTCCTCCCCATCAACCATAACTTCATCCCTCTCCTCCTCCTCCCTTCTCCCTCCAAACTCTATCGCCAACCTCTCCCTCTCCTTCCCCTCCCTCTTCATCCCACAAATCCACTCAACCCTATAGACATTCTCTTCGGCGACCCTCACAATCTCCCCTTGCAACCTCCTCACGACCTTCTCCACACTCCTCACCTCGGCCTCCAGCCCTCCCCGATTCTCCCTCATCCACCGCCCATGCCACGTCAACAGCGCCTCAATCCACCGCAGATTGAACTCAACGTGCGGACTCTCATCCGCCTGCACGGCCACAAACCGTAACAACCTCGCCAGATAGACGCGCGGCACCTCCCTCGCAACGAGCCCCACATCACCGATGGGAATCGCCTGGTAGACGGCGCGCACGAGTCCGCGATCGTTCAGGCGAAACGCCATGACGAGCGCCTTGAGGTACTCGCACCGCTTGAGCGTTTCGAGCGTCGAAGCCGGCGTGACGCTAACGTCGAGATCGAACGGATCGAACATGACGCCCGTATCGAGACTATACACGAGCAAGCCCTCGGTACTCGCGGCGCAGAAACTGCGTCCGGTGGGCGAAAACGCCACGCCGGGTACTCTGACCGCAGGCCTCGTCTTCCTCGCGCCCTCACCCCGCTGCGCACCGGGGAGACTCGTATCGATGCGATCCTCACGATCCGACGCCTCGCCCTGCTCGTCCAACAATCCCTTCGGCCCGGCCTCGGTCAGCAACTTGCTGTTGAGGAACTCCTGCGTCCCGTCGAGGCTCAGGTTGACGCTGACGGTGAACTTCTTGACCAGCACCCCGGACACCACGTCGTACAGGCATATGTACTTGCTGTTGCCGCCCGCGAGCACGCAGCTGCCGTCGGCGCTGTACTGGACAGTGGTGAAGCTCTTGGTTCCCGCGACGTTGGCCGCCGTCCGGCGATCCGACAGTTTTCTGCCGCCCGACACGTCCCTGCGTGCATCGACGCCGGATTGCTGCGTCGCGTCCGAGACGCTCCAGAAGGTGAGTTGCCCGTCCAGCGTCGTGACCGCGATCTGCTTGCTGTCCGGCCGGAACGCTACGGCCAGGACGTCGGCCATGAGTTGCAGCGGCTCGGAGGTCTGGGTGCGAGCGAAGATGCTCCAGAGACGCACGGTGCGGTCCCAAGAGCCGGAGACGAGGGTGCTGCCGTCCGGGGCGAAGGCGAGGCTGGAGACGGGTCCTTCGTGGCCAGATAGTCGATCGAGCAATTGACCCGTCTGCACGCTCCAGATGTGGATGTCGAACGAGTCTATGGATCCCGCTGCGACGACCTCGCCGCTGGGGTCGACGGCGAGCGACGAGAAGGAGAGCCGCGAGGGCGCCGTGAAGGTGCGGAAGTTGCGGTAGCGGATCAAGTCCCAGGCGCGGACGGAGCCGTCCAAACTCGCCGTGAAGAGCACGTTGCCGCGTTTGGCGAACTCGCAGGCCGTCACGCCCGATATGTGCTCGGTGAAGGTGACGATGCAGAAGCCCGACGTGACGTCCCAGACCTTGATTTTGCCGTCGTCGGCGGCGGTGATGATGCGTTGGCCGTCGGGGGAGTACGTTATGGAGTTTAGAGAGTCGAAATGCCCCTGTTGTTTGAGGACGTAGGATTCAGATTGCCATTCCCAGACGAGGAGTTGGCCGAGCTTGGAGGCGCCGAAGGCGAGCCATTCGCCTGTTTTGTTGATGACGACGTGGTCGATGTCATTTTGGGAGATGCTCAGTGTTTGGATTTGGCTGAAGTCGGGGAGCTCGTGGATCATGAAGACACCGTGGGAGAAGCCCGTGACGAGGAGGTTGGAGTCGGGATGGAAGGCGGCGCAGGTGAGGTTTGCTTGGTTCTGGTGAAAGTAGTGTCTGTCTGCAATGCCCCATTGCATGTTCTCGTCGTTCTCTTCCGCGTCTTCAGGGACGTCATATCGAAGCATGTACTTCCATATGAAGAGTGCACCGTCCTTGCTCACTGTGTATATCTATGAGACAGATCAGTATTCCGGATCTACGTCTCCGAGCCCATGACCGTACCCACCGTTTCTTGGTCTTTTGAAAACCACGCGCCCACCACTGCCAGCTTGTGTCCGCCTAGTGTCGTGGGCACAAAGCCCTCCTCGGGGTCCATACTCCATATTCTCGCAGTCATGTCTTTTGAAGCACTAAGGAAGAATCTCGAATCTGATGACCACTCCAAACTCCGCACTGTGTCGAAATGCCCGGTATACATCCGATGCCTCACGAAGGGCGCAAACTCCAAATCTCCATCCGCTACGTCCGGCGTAGACGGTGTATGCCATACTTCGATCTTCCGTCCTACGGCTGCTGCGAAGTGTCGCCCGGAGGGCGCAAAGGCGAGAGCTGAGACATTGTCTCGAAATGAAAAGTGGTATAGAACTATGCGGCGGGGAACATTTGTGAGGATTGCGCGGCCATCTTCGTCGACGGAGAGCAGCAGGTTTCCACGAGGGTTGAGCGCCAGACGGGCAATGTTTTTACGATGTGCGAAAGGAAGGGTATAGGATTTAGAACTGGCGGCGTTTTAGCAAAGTAATCATAACCACGCAGGAGGCAATCCGCACTTTACAAGGTCGAATATGGAAACCCGGTTTCCTACGGGCGAAAGCAGACATGTGCCATCGGGTGTGAAGAGAAGGTTCCCTCTGCTGTAGACGGTGCCCAGGAGGTTGGAGAACTGGAGTTTCACGTCAGCAACATTAGATCAGCACTCGCGCACAAAACATACCTGAAAATCCGTCTTCATCTTCAAGCGTTACGTCGATTCGGGCGGCGGCCCATCGCGGCATCCCATCTCCAACTTTTTCTGAAAGTGGAAGCTCGGGCCACCACCCATCGCGCTCGCCAACGCGCTAGCGCTGTTCAGGGAGGGTGCTTGCCGAAGTGAGAAAGGGGACTCAGCGCAATTATCCATCAACACCACCCCAACTGCTGCTTCACGCTTCCCACCGTTCGAAACCACAACGCTCGCTCCGATTTACGAAGGCTCTTCTAGCCTCTATTTCTCTCTCTATTGTAATATATCTCGTCTGCCCCGCTCGTGCATCCGTTGCTGAGACAAGCTGCAGACTCTCACGAAACAGCTGCACCAGGGACAACACCATGGCCGAGTCAGCATCTCCAATTGGCATTGCCAATGTGGGTATTTGTGTGTAAAGATAGCTGGAAACAGTGTGCTAACTTGTCTCTGTAGTTGCCGAACCAGCGGTATGCACTCCTGAAAGAATCAACCCCCTCGTCCACACCTGACAGTAGACAGACACAAGATTGTTGCAAAGCGTGGTGCAGCATTCACGATAATGGTACAAACGCACCGTTATATTTGTATGAGGGGCTCGTACCTAATAGTTACTGCAGGTCGCTGGCGAGTCCGGTCTTGGAAAGACCACCTTCATCAACACCCTCTTTTCCACCACGATCAAGAACTACGCCGACCACAAAAAGCGCCACAACAAGCAGGTCGACAAGACCGTGGAGATCGAGATCACAAAGGCTGAACTTGAGGAGAAGTTCTTCAAAGGTACAGCTGTCCTTCTGTGCGACATCAACCCTTGCCCCTGACACGCGACAGTGCGCCTCACCGTGATTGATACCCCCGGCTTCGGAGACTATGTCAACAACCGCGACTCATGGCAACCCATCATTGAGTTCCTGGATGACCAGCACGAGTCCTACATGCTCCAGGAGCAACAACCCCGCCGTACCGACAAGATTGACCTGCGCGTCCACGCTTGCTTGTACTTCATCAGGCCGACCGGCCACACCCTGAAGCCGCTCGATATCGAGGTTATGAAGAGGCTTTGCACCCGTGTGAACCTGATTCCCGTGGTCGCTAAGGCGGATACCCTCAGCCCCGCAGATCTGGCCAAGTTCAAGTCGAGGGTATGTCCATTGTTCGAATATCTAACCGACCGCTAACCATCTAGGTCCGCGCCGTTATTGAGGCTCAGGGCATCAAGATCTACCAGCCCCCGCTTGAGGATGACGATGAGGCCGCTCTCAACCACGCCCGCAGCCTCATCGCTGCTATGCCATTCTCCGTCATTGGTTCCGAGAAGGATGTTCAGACCAACGACGGCCGCACTGTCAAGGGACGTCAATATGCCTGGGGCGTTGCCGAGGTGGAGAATGAGGAGCACTGTGATTTTAAGAAGCTCCGCGCTATTCTGATCCGTACCCACATGCTTGATCTTATCCACACCACGGAGGAGAACCACTACGAGGCGTACCGCGCACAGCAGATGGAGACGCGGAAGTTTGGCGAGGCCCGCCCACGGAAGCTTGATAACCCCAAGTTCAAGGAGGAGGAGGAGGCCCTGCGCAAGCGCTTCACCGAGCAGGTCAAGATTGAGGAGCAACGATTCAGACAATGGGAGCAGAAGCTCATCTCGGAGCGCGATCGTCTGAACAAGGATCTTGAGCAGAGCCACGCCATCATCAAACAGCTTGAGCAGGAGGTTGAGCAGCTTCAGGGCAGCATGAACCGATCTCACGGCCGTCGTTAGGCGCAATAGGTCGGTGCATGGTCGAGCAGGTCCAACAGTTGTGGACGTCAGGAGTCTTTTTTATATATTCTTTTCCAAGATTCCCCTCCCTTTCTCTTTCATATGTTTGTAATGTGTCGCTTGCGGCAGGTTCCATCACGCCCTTCTTGAGGATGGATATCGCGCTTGCGAGTCTTGAAGGGGCTTCCGTCGTTTGCGCCGAAGATGGTTCCCGTAGCAAAAGGTTTGGGACAGTGGTGGTCTTGGGACGCGTCAGATATAATTTAGTTGTGTTGCGACTGGTCGCAGTGTGCTCCTTGATTCGCTGGTTTCCGTGATGATGGCATATGGACGACACATACACCTGCAATATGATACATCCTGCGGGTTGAGGTACTCGGAGCACTCGAACCCAGCCATTCCAGCAGACCCACCCATGAATAGTCTCTTGATCTCATTGGGTAAGAGCTCGTCTTCAACTACACCCCTATCTTCCTCAAGGACTGTCAGGTGCAAGCCAACTCAATCCAGCAAACCACCAACCAACACCGTCTTACCCACGACCTATATCCAATCCACCAAACGCCCTATCCAACTCCTCCCCTTCCCTCGGATCCGGCACCCCATCCCTCCTCTCCACCACCGCCTTCACGCCCACACTCCTCTCCGCACTCGTCCGCGCGTGGTGTTCCCCCTCCCCCGTACGTCTCTCCTGCAGCCTAGCCCCCTCCCCAGCACCTCCTACATTTTCGGGCACGAGCAACTTCACATCGCCATCCAGCCACCCAGGCGCTACCCTCCTCTTCTCCGCCAAATCCTCTGCTCTCCTCCTCTCCTCCCATCTCTGCAGCGTCGCTCTCGCCTCAGCTTCGAGTTGCACAAGGTGTTGTTGCAGCGCATGGCAGGAAGATAGTATCGCGTCTGGAGAGGCGGCGGTTTGGCCTGTTGAGGAGAGGACGTATGCCGGTTGGTGGGGTTCGTTTTGTGAGGGGGTTTGTGATGGGTTGGTATCCATGGTTGAGGCGGCGGTTGGTGGGGAGGAGAGGATTGAGGGCGGGAGGGTGGAGGGGAGTTGTTTGTAGGTGTAGGGGAGGGGGGTGGCGGTGGGGAGGTTGAGGAAGGGGGAGACGGTTAGGGGGACTTGAGCGAGGAGGGGGTGGGGGTCTGGAAGAAGGGTTGTCAGCTTGGTTCTTTATCTTAGGGGTAGTAAGGAAGAGAGCATTTTGGAAGGTGGGAGATAGAGTGAGGTGGGTGGGTGTATTGTATAGCTGCCGTGCGTGCGTGCGTGCAAGATGTGTGTGTTGCGCTTCTGACCCCATGGCCGAATGGGGTCGAGGACTCGAGCTTGCGATTAGACCGACAACAATGAGAGCAATTGAGCGCTGGTTGCAGCCCTTGCAACTCCCAGTCCTTTATGTTGCTCCCTGGCGCCTAACATGCTATCCGAGGCCTGCGTACGAATGTGCGGCTGGAAAGTCCCAACGGAGCGGGAAAGAAGATCTGGGGTACTCACGTTCTTCCTGCATATCGAGTATCGGGCAAAGAGTGGCGGCGAGAGAAGTGGAATATAATCTCTCTATGTTTTACTACTCAGAGCTGTGGCCGTGCGTACTAAGATTGGCGATAGTTGGTGTTCAGAGTCGATATTCCGTGAGGATGGATGAAAGACTGGTAGTCTTGCGGAGATAAATCACGGAGGTTGAATGTCATGTTAGGTGAGGGCATTGTGTTGAAGTGCACACGCGCACGTGATGTGGGGCTCCGCCACTCTTTGATATTGCATAAGCGATGGAGTGCACAGCTGGGGAAAAGAGCGGACCATGCATTTCCATTATGTTGTCTATACATTGTAGGTGACAGATCTATGTGTGGGGTTCGAGGCGAGGCCCATTCAGATGCCACATCCATGCCACAGGGATCGCCTCCTTACAATTGGAACCCGAACATTGTCCGATCTCCTTTGCTACAAGTAACTAACATTTGAAGGGCCTTGGGCCAGGAATGGTGTATGAGGTCGGTTTTGGCCAATACAGTTGGAACTTGATTCCGGGATCAGAACCCTTATATGCTCCGGGGAAGCTGACCGTTGGCGGGTTTGCGTTTCCACCTCCGGACACGTTCAATTGAGCACATTCCATGTAGCTACAGTAGACTTCGTATTAGTGGCGTTTTCCCAAGGGGGCAAATAATAGGTAATGGAGGGGGCGGGCCTTACAGTTGAGCTCCCGGGTAGTTTCCGGCGCCGTGCAAAGCGATGATCTCGGCCCTCAATAGGTACCTATAATGCATGTCAGACCTTGGTGCAAAGTTTCGAATACGAGGAATCCGCTTACTGGCCGGGTTGAATGCAGGAGGGCAGCGTAAAGTCCACCTTGCCTTTGTTGTTGTACAGTCTGGTCACTGCCCACTCCCCGTCGCTGTCCATGCCATCCTCATAGATCTTGAACCACTTCAGACCCGTTACCTGCGTGGTCAACGCATTTTCTACCTTAGCAAGATAGACCATAACGGGGCCCAGATGGCCTTTGTCGATTGGGTCGGCGGGATCGTTTGTGCCCGCGCTATCCAAGGTATGATGCCATTCCGCGGTGAGCTTATCGCCCGCAGTGACCTGTAGTCAATTAGCGCTTAAGCTATTTGGCGCGGTCCCGGCTCGGCGAGGTGTGCGTACGTTGATTATGTCTTTGGGTAGGGGTTGTCGGAGCGGGTTCGGGCTAAATCCGTGTCAATATATCACAGTAAGCCTGTTGAGTAGCTTGCTTCAAACTTGCCCTCCATTGCAGATAACATCATTGGAGTCAACGTCAGTAATCGGCCTGGGAAACACACGTCAGTATTGGGGCTGAGGTGGTTGGAGCCTTGGAGGTGGGAGCCGGCGTTCGTACCCGTCATAGGTCTGTGAAGTGCAGTCAGCAACGACTCCGTACCGCTATGCCGAGCCAGTGGATGCGAACATACGGGAACTCGGATACCCTTGGTATGACCCTGCGGAACACCATTTACCCAGAGCTGCGTAAAAATCGTATGCGCCGAAGCGCTTGCAAGGAGTGAGCACGTGACAAGGAGGCACTTCATGTTGAGTTGACTTCAGAGACACAACTAGAGAAGCTCCAATGTTCGAATGACGGACCGCTCTATAAGAGAGGCAGCTTCAATCTCCTATCCAGTATTGTCCATTTTGGGAACGGAGGGAGACGGAGCCAGCTACGAGATATACCAGAACGGGCAAGTTCTCTCGATCGGTCGTCGGGTGCCATGGTCTGTAGTCTCATTAAGCAGTGCGGAAGATCAATATAAACGGGATGCCACATGATTTCACAGCACGTGCTCGGAGAGAAGGGCGCCGCACACCGACATATGCAGGCAGCGAAAAGCTGGGGGAGGCAAAAGCAGAGTCGGGGCACAGCACGCACATGCGCCTTGCCCCGGGTCTAGGATGGAAGAAGGAAATGCCGGTGGGCGCCTGGAAGATGTGGAAAAATGACTGCAGGTAAGCGAAGCGACGGGGCCAAAGTACAGAGGCATTCTGCCTCAGTCCAAGTGAACCGACGACCTTCAATATAATAAATTGGCCTCTATACCCAGTCTGGGACGTTTCGACCGATGGACAGGGCCAGAGAAACCAGGAGAAACCAAGCCATTGGTGGCTACGCACGTGTTGTCGCAAGCAGTGCCCGCGGGCCATGGTTATGCGGCACGGTTTGCCCTGGCGGGAGACGAGAAGCTTGACGGGCGTCTGAAGCGTCGGGGAACCCAGCCGTGGCGGGTGGTCGAAGTTCGAGAAGGGCTCGCGAACATGCAGGAAGTGTGCTTGGTGAGGTTGCTGGTAGGTGGAAGATGCAGGGGCAGAAACGCTGGAACTGATGAAAAGGTGTGGGGGAAGAAAGACGTTGCCCAGGTGTCTAGTCTACATCCGGACTAACCGCGCTTGGCTACCAGGCCTCGACGGCAAAGCACTCCTAGTAGCCCGTCCTTCATCAATCTACCTCAATCAACCTTCGTGTGCCATGCAATCAGCGCAGATTAATAATTCTACAGCGAATCTCACCCACAGTGGCCTTGTGGTCCAGCATCCAATAGGAAACGTGCTCATTCTCAGCCAGACCTAACAGCTTGGAACGAGTCTACAGGGGATGCTGCGACTGTAATCCGGTAGCCGGTACGGCATGACCCTGCGCGCCGCGGGAAACTGTCATGCTGTGTGGAGCTCGTTATTATTGGCATCGATGGGATACGCAGCACGGTGCCTGCCATTTCCTGGGGTAAAGTCAAAATGTATATAACAAGCCAATCGCGCCTTCACGGGTAGTACCTTGTGGCCGTGGTCTGCTTCCCTTGGTCTTCCACTCCTTCCAGTCTGAACCTGCTCGCCGGGCTTGAAAGATGAAGGGCTCAACCGTCTTCAAGGCGGCTTCGCTGCTTTCCCCCCTCTGTACGTGCTCATGTGCCCTCTCCCGGCCCAATTGCGTGCGGAACTAACATATGAAGATGCCTCCGTTGCTCAGGCACAAGGAAAGTTCACACACGAAAAGACCGGCATTGAATTCTGGCGTCAAGTAGTTGACGACTCTCAAACGGCCGGTGGCTTCGAGTGGGGTTTTGCGCTGCCAGGAGCCCCGACAGGTAACAATGACGAGTACATCGGTTACATCGTAAGTTGACTTTCCGCAATCAATGTTTGAAACATTTATTCACATCCCCAAAGCGCGGTTCTCTGCAGTCTGGCCGAAAGGGATGGTCAGGCGTCAGTCACGGTGGAGGTATGCCCAACTCCCTCCTCCTTGTAGCTTGGCCGGACGGCGATGCGGTTAAGACGAGATTCGTCTACGCAGGGTAAGTCAGATAGATCCCCGCCGCCTTGCATTCCAGATTCTGATCCGCTCCTCAGAGGATATGTTGCTCCAGAGGACTATACCGGAGATGCGACAATCACCCAAATCTCCCACTCCGTCAGCGACGACCACTTCGAGTTGGTCTACCACTGCCAAAAGTGTTGGGTCTGGAACCAAAAGGGTGCTGAGGGCGAGCAGCGTCCCACGGCTGACCGTGAGGTTCTGGTAATCGGATGGGCTCAACACAAGGACGTCCCAGGCACCACGTGGACCTTCCACAACAACGGGCAGTCGCAGTTCGGCGCCCCTGTTGCAGATGCCAGGAACTCCAAGTATGACCAGTGGAAGGGTACTCCCACTCCTACTCCCACCGGCAGCCCCAGCAGCACGTCTTCTGCTCCCGCTGGCCCTACCTCCTGTGTCGGAACCCCGGCCCCCACCGGTTCTTTCGATTACATCGTCATCGGTGCCGGTGCTGCTGGTATTCCCGTCGCAGACAAGCTCTCCGAATCTGGAAAGAGTGTCCTCCTCATCGAGAAGGGCCCGCCCTCCCTTGGACGCTTCGGCGGCACCATGAAGCCTGACTGGCTTCAGGGAACCAACCTCACTCGCTTTGATGTGCCGGGCCTTTGCAACCAGATCTGGGTCGACTCGGCTGGAATTGCCTGCACCGATATCGACCAGATGGCCGGATGCGTTCTCGGTGGCGGTTCTGCCGTCAATGCTGCACTCTGGTGGAAGCCGGTGCCGGTCGATTGGGACTACAATTTCCCCGCTGGCTGGAAGTCGAAGGATGTCAAACCCGCTATCGACCGCGTCTTCAAGCGTATTCCCGGCACTGACACTCCATCCGTCGACGGGAAGCGGTACAAGCAGGAAGGTTTCGAGGTCCTGTCCAAGGCCCTCTCAGCCGATGGCTGGAAGCAGGTCACTGCTAACAACGCTCCCGAAAAGAAGGACAGGGCCTATGCCCACTCTCCCTTCATGTACGTGAACGGACAGAGGCAGGGTCCTCTCGGCTCTTACCTCGTCTCTGCCCTCCAGAGGAAGAACTTCAAGCTGTGGATGAACACTGCCGTCAGGCGTGTCGTTCGCACTGGTGGCAAGGCTACGGGTGTTGAACTCGATGGTGGCAACGGCGGCTACTGCGGCACCGTCAACCTGAACCCCGGAGGCCGCGTTATTCTCTCTTCCGGTACCTTCGGTTCGGCCAAGCTGCTCTTCCGCAGCGGTATCGGCCCCAAGGACCAGTTGAACATTGTGAAGAACAGCGCTCAAGATGGCCCAAGCTTCATCAAGGAGTCTGAGTGGATCAACCTGCCCGTTGGCCAGAATCTCAATGACCACGTCAACACCGATCTCGTCGTCAGGCACCCGAACGTCTCTTTCTACGACTTTTACAAGGCGTGGACTGATCCCATCCCCGCGGACAAGGACCTGTACCTGAACAAGCGCTCCGGTATCCTCGCTCAGTCGGCCCCCAACATCGGCCCTATTGCTTGGGAAGTCGTCAAGGGGTCCGATGGCATCGATCGTTCCATTCAATGGACTGCCCGTGTCGAGCCCTCTCCCCCTGCTACCGACAACACCTCGATGACCATCAGCCAGTACCTTGGCCGTGGCTCCACCTCCCGCGGCACTCTCTCCATCAACGGAGCTCTGAGCATGTACGTCTCCAAGGCTCCTTACCTCCAGACCAAGGAGGACCTCGAGGTTGTCATCAAGAGCATCAAGAACATGCAGAAGGCCATCGCCAAGGTTCCCGAGATTGTCTTCGAGGTTCCCTCTCCCAACGTCACCGTTGAGGCCTACGTCGCCAGCCTGCCCCTCACCCCTGCTGCCCGCCGTGCCAACCACTGGATTGGCACCGCTAAGATTGGAACCGACAGCGGCCTTAAAGGCGGTACTTCCGTCGTCGATACCAACACCCAGGTCTACGGCACAGACAACATCCACGTCGTAGATGCTTCCATCTTCCCCGGGTGAGTATAGTAATCCGAACCTGCAACAATGACTTGCACTGACATGTCCAGCCACATCGTCACCAACCCGACCTCGTACATTGTCACCGTCGCCGAGCACGCCGCGGCCAAGATCCTGGCCCTCGGAAAAGCGAAGTCAGCAAAGGCCAGAGCGGTAGGTCAATATTGAAAAATTCCCACATGGCAACATGCAGACCTAGGTGGTACGTTGCCCTGTACCCACTGATGCCGTGTTTGAGAAGAAGAGATGAGAAGAATGTGTTCTGATTCAGGCTTTGTACAGGGCGAGCAATGCGGCGGGAAGAACTATAGCGGCCCGACGGAGTGTGAGAGCGGCTATAAGTGCAAGGTACGTTGCGGCTGTCGGATGCCTTCCAAGAGGTCGGAGCTAACCGAGAGTTATAGAGGATCAGCCTTAGCATTAGCCGCTGCCTGAAGTAGTTGCATTTGGTGGTTGGCGACGTGGGAACTCCTTTTGCTTACGCAACTTTCTCCTTGTATATACTTGAATCTATTCTTTGACGATCTCTATTCGCTCTTGTGACACTTGCTGATGGTGAGCATTGAGTGCACGCTACGTATTTAACAGGCCGCTTGCCCCGAAGGAGCAGTATTGCCGAGCATTTGACCTTTCCGTATTGGGCCTGCACATGCATGTAATACAACAACCAGCCTCCTCAACAGCCATCCTCCGTGTTTAAGCGCAGTCTTTATGTGTGATCTTAATCACTTACATCACACCTTGCTTCTTGGCTCCTTACCATATGCCTACTTCACAATGCCCCTCAACACCACACAACTCCCGCACTGCATCTTTATTGAACGTATCCACTGAGGGTGTCCTGCAGAATCGATGGACCGATAGCTCCCAGGAGGAGAGGAAGAGATTGGAGAAATGCTGGGGATACATGGATTGCGGGGATTGCCATCGGAGTGATGGGTTCTGTGGGTGGTGTGCGCTTGTAAGTGAGACTTCCTCGTAATTATCTGGGGTTTTGTTTGTTGATTCGCTTTCGTTTGGGGTATGCATTTTTGGGGAAGAACGTTGGGTCAAGATTGTGTGCGGTTTTGATATGAGGGTCTGATATTTTTCTGCGATCTGCGTTTCTATGTGGAATCGTCTGGGGTACTTTCCAGAATCTACGTGCTTTCCCAACCTTGTTGATCTAAATACTAAAGCTCCTTCCTGCACAAACAGTCAAATACCTGCCTCCCCCTCCCCAACACCCGCTTCTCCCGCACCCTCCCCCTCCTTTCCCCGCTAACCCACCCAAACATATGCGCCATGGGCTCCGAGCGCTTCGAACTGCGCACGACGGGGCTGGGCTGCCAGGTGTCCACCATCACCTTCTTGACGGCGCTGGTTACCATCTTTTGTACGGTTTTTGGGGTGTTGGTGCTGGTTTGGGGTGCGAGGTTGTTGAGATGGGGTTGGACGGGGGTGAAGGGGTTGAAGGGTGGGTGGGAGGTTAGAGGGGATGGAGGGGAGGGGGTTTGGGTTAGGAAGGGAGAGGGTTGGGGGGAGTGGTGGAGGGGGGTAAAGGTGAAGGTGAGGGGAGAGGAGGACGAGTTGGCTGTTGATGGAGGATTGGGGGAGAGGGCGAGATGGTGGTGGAGTTCGTTTTGGAGGGCAAGAGATGGGAGGGGAGGAAGAGAACAAGGTGAGAGGAGGCCGTTGCTGGGATAGGCGAGATTGAGAGACTGCCTAGAGGCTTTGATTTTCTTTGGGTTTGATCAGTTTCCGGGTCTCTTAAAGTTTTGATAATCTTGGTTTTCCGCAGCCCACATCGTGTCGTGAAAGCCGGTTGTAGAGCAGGGACGAAAAGATTATGCCTCAGATTAACGTCAACATCATTTCTCCTCTCCATGTCGTGCTGGAAAGCTGAGAAATCAGAGACAAATCGCAAACGTTTGCAATAAATGGTTTGAAATCATGAATGTTTGCCTGCACCGTCACGTAGCTGCCTCGAGCGACCCGCTGACGTCCCCACCACTGGCCCCACCAGCCAATGACAGGCCACCCAATTCCGCTGACACGACCTCTCCCACAACGCATCTCGCAACCCAATCCCAACATGTCGCAACAGCCTCGAGAGACCTCCACAGCCGCACGTTTCAGCATCGTCCATGATTACCGTCATCTGGATTCGTCCACACACGATTCGATGATGTGAAAGTGCCGCCTACGAGGGGCCGTGGCTCACACCAGCGTGGTCTGACATGGGATTCGCGACAGGCACCATCCAACCGTAGGGCTGCCATAGTCAATTCTCATGACCAGGCGGGCCCCCACAATCCTGGATGCGGCTGCATACACAGTATATGTAGATATGAAAAGTCCCGTTCTTATATCCTCCTCTTCCTTCCCCTGATTTCCGATTGTGACTGGCCTTCGACACGCCGCCTCCTTGGTTGCTCCAACACGCACTATTCGAAACATCTCGACACCTCGCAAACAATAATTCTTCGTCTTCCCTCTCCCACACACAACCAACCAGTATCTGAAGCCAAGCGCTTTCCAGCAAACCTATCCTCCACATCCACAACGCCTACATAAGTCCAGCTTGACCCCGGCCCCGCCCTCTACCCGCCCTCTACCCGCCCCACCTACCCTAGCCGGTTCTTCCAAGCTTCAACATTGGAAACTCGGCATTCATACAGCTTTCCAAGAGCCGCACATATCATACCGGCACCAGACACCAGCAGCACCACACGCAGCCCTCACAGCACCAGGAGTCTCTCTAATCCCAAACACCAACACTACCCGAGGGTGTTCAACTTCACACCACCACCATGGCCCTAGCAACTCACGCCCTCAACCGCCTGCGCCACTACTCGACCCACCTCCCTCGCGATCCGCACTACAAGCTCAAGGCCACCCTGATGACGGGTTACCTAGTCGGCGCATTCACGCTGCCCTTTGTGCCGCCCGTTTTGGAGACGAGGAGGGCGAGGAAGGATGGGAGTGATTTGACGAGGTGAGATTGCATTTATCTATTTATCGATTGCGCCTCTATCCCTGCTCCTTTTCCTTTACCCCAGTAGACGGGGCTTGGTCGCGTGTACCTAGGTTATAAGAGTGGGAACATGAAGCTCATGATTACTGCTCAGACAAGCCGCATATTGCCGTGCGCAGTTTATGGGATGCGCGCACTAGCTGTCCCGTTCAACCCCTTTCTTCCATTTATTTAGGGCCTCCCCAGATGCGGGTACATGTATGCTCGTTCTTCCTAATTCTCTTACCATCCCGTCGTATTCCCTCCAATCCCACTGCCACCTCAACCAAGCTAACCCACAACCCTCACAGACCCCAAATCCAATTCATCCCCATCCCGAAATACTAGCATTCTTAGTCGCTTGCATGCGCGGGCACGACACACCTTCTTCCTCACGACTATTATCTTTTTTTCTCGACCACCCGAATTTCCGGGACTCTACTACATCATCCCCTGCATACGCCGCTTCTGGACCTGGCCTTTTCTCTATTTTTCCTTTTGATTTCTCCCTCCTTTCTTTTATCCCTTGCAAGGTTCGGGCGCAATTTTGCATTCTGCATGGGTGAACTGGCGTTGGGATTGTTCTTTTGGCTTTCCATCACCGCGGGAAATCTGGCGAAGGAACGTTATGCAGTGCTTTGTTTCTATCCCAAGTGGTATGACCAGTGTATGTATGTTGCATATCCTGATACTGATGAGCGTACTACATATGTCATGTGTAGACGCCGAATAAACAATCATGCATAATTTTAGTGAATCCTCTCCATTCACGATACGAAGAGATAGCGCGTAGCATCTATGTATACGCACCAACCTACATATTGGACTGACCTTAAGCAAAAGGCAAATCATAAACGAGCGTAGCCTTCCTTACAACATAGCCTCCAACGACTCGTCATGTCGACCCCTGAACACCCAACTGCTTAGCAAATATTCCAACCAGTTCAACTTTCACGGATGTTACAAAACAACCATCACCCCCATCACCGCCGCCGCCGCCCCAGCCAGCGCCGGCGCTACCGTTACGACCGGATTTGCCGCACCATGCGGCCCCTTGCCCTGAGCAGCAGTTCCCGCGTCTCCCTCTCCATTCCCACCTCCATCACCATTCCCACCCCCATTCACATTGCCATTTCCTCCATTCCCCGCCGCCCCCGTCTCCACACTCTCCGCACTCGCAACCCTGACCGCAAACGCCGTCCCCACCGTCGGCGTACCCCCCACGCCCGTCGTCGTGAACACACTCGTCCCCGTCGTGACGGCCGTACAACTCTCCCACCCCGTCCACGGCGCACTCGTCCTCCACTCGCCCTCCGTCCACCCGGGCCAGTCCGTCCCAGGACATGTATCTCCACCCCACCACTTGGTCCACGGCGCGTTGGTGCGCCAATCCGATCGCGTCGACCAGTCGGTCCATGGACCCCAGTTATTCGGGCCCCAGGGTCCGCAACCCGTCGAGCCGCCCCAGTAGCCTGGTGGTTTGCCGGGTCCGCCGGGATGACCGCCTGGGCCGAAGGGGATCCAAGGGCCGGAGCCGGGGCTGTAGAGGTCCGAGGCCGTGGGCCAGGGCAGAGGCGCCGTGATGGTGGACGGGATGAGGCCGGCAGATTGGAGCGAGTTGAAGAGTGAGGTGTATTCTTCGGGGGATGTGAAGATCCAGGGGTTGACGCCGGGGGAAGCGGTTTGAAAGGAAGAGAGGGACGACAGGAGGGAGGAGAGGGCGGCGGGAGGGTTTCCTTGGGCGAGAGTAGTGGCGAGGAAGAGGGTAAGGGCGAGAAGAGACATTTTGTGGAGGATGTACGTTAGAGGGCCGGTGTTAGAAATCGAAAGAGAGTTAGCTTGAATGGAGTGAGAGATGAGTTCTCTGTTGAGAGAAGGACCAGGGAAGTGAAGATCGACCTGAAGAGAATTATAACAACCTACAGCCTAAGAGAAATTATAGTGGGAGTCAAGTTCAGCGCAGACATACGGGTAGACGTACGCGGCCCTTACGTCTGATAGACCTCCGCCGAAATATCATGCGCAATCCGTATCACCGCACCCAAACCAAAAACTACGGCACATCACCCGCAGGTCATACAGCCCTCAAAACTGCCAGACTGCGCTTACGCGTCGAGTATATACTCGGTCGGAAGTTGGACGACCATCATGCAACCTGGCTGCAGCCGCTGTGTACCGGGAACGACTAATGCGGAGGGACTACAAGTCGGAAGGGATGACTTTGATAAGTGGAGGGTGCTTGTGTAGCGAGAAACAGAGATGAACTGTGTGATACGGAAGACGTCGTCATCATCATCGCGCACGTGGAGTAGACCCGAAAAGATGGTAGGAAGATTGTGGGGTTCCGAGAGGAAGGTATTCAATCCTGGGGAGATCGCTGGGTGTGAGCGGAGTATATCGCTCTACATCAAACTCAGTACTACAGCCTAGACTAGAGCCTCGTGTAGTGACTACTGGAGTCTGATGTCTAGGGGTCTCTGACATTTGGGAATAGAGTGGATGCCCACTACAGCTGGGAAGTGGCCTGTGGAGGATAGACCAAGTCATATGATAGGGGATGCTCCCAATGGCTTGTAGATGCACACGCGGACAAGAGTGGCAGCTGCCACGTGGGTGCCTGACCTGGGTTGCTGGTGTATCATCGAAAGCTTTAGTGCTTTGTGAGCCTGGTTTTGGGTAGAGTGCGAATTGCGTGCAGTAGTCTGAGTTGCATTCTCGGGATGGATCTGCAAGGAGTACGAGTGCAGAATATGTTTCTGAAGTCGGGCCGGAATGGGACAACATTCTGGCGAAACTGTGTTGTCAAAGAAGGGGTCGGAGTGTGTATGGGTATACTCAGTGTAAGGATGAGTACACACATGTGCAGCTGCGGCTGTGATGGCCGGTAGGCCTATAGGCAGATGTCAAGCCAACCTGTCTGCACTGATGTCATGATAAACAGATACCAGAAGACGTCGTCGTCAATAGTTAGTACGATAAAGTAGGTAGGATGGAGGTACGGAGTACCCGCACAGCTTCCGCGCAGCTCCTTGCCAAGCCCGAGCTTCCCAAGTTCTGGACCGACGTCAGACCACTTTTTGGGGAGCAAGACTGACTTTCTGCAAAACAAATCTGCGCAAGCTCTGTGAACAACATCACTCTTTCTCCTAGAGAGTTGAGGCGAATCACTTTACAGAGCAATAATGAACACAGTAAGCTTCAATTCCGCAACCTCGGTTTGCTTGCTTACAGTGGCTAGGTGAAATCAGTATAGTATGTTGGCACCATCATACCAACCCTCCATGATCCATAACGGTTCCGGAGGCGACTGAAAACCTGGATCTTCTCCCTCCGTAGACCCAATTGCAGAAATTTGCAATACGCCGCATCCACCCCATACAACCATAAAACAAAACCACTCACTAACCCCCCCTCCAGCTACGGCTGGGGCGCCTTCATCGCCGCCGGCGCCGGCGCCTACTACTTCGCCAAAAAGTCCATCAACGCCGACCGCGCCGCGCGCGCCGAAGCCGACCGCCAAAAGCGCATCGCACACCAGCAACTGGAAAACGAGTACAGGAACAAGTTTCCGCCTGCAAACGCCCAACAACCGATACAGTCGTCCATCCCCTCGACGCCTGCCGCTTCCCAGATCAGCAATGCGTATCTTGGGAGTAGGAGTGAGTTGAATAAGGAGAGAGTGGGAGAGGAGTGGGGGAATCAGAGGGACGAGGCGGGCAATCCGAGTCAAGAGGCGAGTCAGGATCCGGCGCCGACGAGGCATGCGCCGGAGGATGAAGGGCAGAAGATGCGGGAGAAGAGCAAGTATGAGGCTACTGATGTGTTTAGGAGTCGGAAGGGGGATAGGTTTAGCTGAGAGGTCAGGGATTGTGTTATTAAAAGCAGGTTTGCTAGGGTGCAGAAATTATTTCATGGGAAGGTGGTTGTTATGAAGATCGGGCTTCCAATGCTGAAGGATTTTGTTTCAGTATGTATTGTATGCAATAACGTGTCGGAACAATTGGCGCGCATTTAGGGAAGTCGAATGTATTATATCCCCGCTTGAGAACCGGTAGAAACACACAAAATATAGGCCAAGAGTATGGAGTATGTATGGTATTGAACACACCATATGATTCCGGAATCCATGCAATGCGCCAAGCGAAGAATATCAGGGTATAAAGCGCCATGCAAGTCTGTCACCAGCTGCTCAAAATACGCTCTTCGGGCAACTATTCAGGAATATAGCGAAGATCCCCGGCCATCCCGCCCCTTTTCATACAACCACTTGTTGTTGAGCCCAACACTGGCCTTACCAGCGCCTGGGGTAGGTGTACTAGGCGTGCTGCTAGAGCTGCTTTCCATGAACAGACTGCCGCTGAGTGGGCTGCTCCTGTCAAATCCTATCCTTTTGCTTGGACTTCCACCAAGAACCTTTTGAAAGAGTGGGCTTCCATTGTTCGGCGAGAAGGGAGAGTGCGAGGTAGACAGACCGAAACTGCCGCGCGGACTGCCTGAGAGAGGGGAGTAGCGTTCTCCAGAAGTGCCCAGACTGCGAGGCGTAGATCTCTGGTAGCGAGGAGGAGTAATGTAGTTCGGCGATGCGTATTCGGATCCTGGGGTTTGCGGGGTCGAAACGTTGGGGTCCAGGCCCATCGCTTGTCGCTGTGATGGTGTGAGAGGAATGTCGGCGACGTCGTCGGGATAGTAGCGAAGGACGAGAGGCCAAAGCGCATGGACGATGTTGAGCACAAATACGAGACGGATAGCTCCTAGCATGTAGCTCGAATAGGGTATGCTGTTTGTGAAGTTGATCATGCTGGTCCTATCACGATTGTTACTATTGTCCACCGACGGAAACGAATGTCAAACATACTGCAACATGCGCAGAATGGCGAATGGGAGTCTGGCATTGAATGCAACGTAGGTGAAGAACAGAACGGCGGCATTCGCAACAATCCTGTTTACGTTGCTTTCACTGAAAGCGGTTGCATTTTGTCGACGTACGATCTCGTCAAGCTTGGGGTGGCGCCACGATCCTGTCGGGGTTTCTTGCTGCACCTTCTGAGCTGCTGGAGTCACCGGCGTAGCCGGCGACCGCGCGATGTTCATTGCGAGTGCTTCTTCTGGTGGAGAGAGACTCCTCGGAACGATGTTTTGGCTAGTCTTAGGGAAAACCCACACTCGATTCCAAGATTGGTTGGCCCTTATTGAGCAAGGACTCGAGGATCACTGTTGCTGCCGTTAGTAGGTTAGTATTTCGAGAGGCGAAGCCCCTAGCTGTGCATGGCCGCCCGTTGAGGTTGGGGTGGGTGTCCTGTTGACCCGAAGGACTGCGGTTGCCGTAGGTGAGGGTAAATAGAGTGATCTGATGCTTAGTCATCCTTCAACGTCTATCCGCAAGCTCACCCCGCGTCATCAGCGAGACGGCCATAGCGCTCGTTTGTCTTGCGCAATCTTCAGTCATTTGACTCTACTATGGCCGGCATAGTTGAACAGCTAGACGAGAAATTTGCGGCGTTTCTTGCCGACTGGAACATCTACACGACGCTTCTCCTTCTCGGACTCGTTGGCTTCATTACTTGGGTGATATTCGATGCTCAGGATGCTGATACTCACCCTCTACTCCTGGCAAGACAAGCACAGGCTTCGTACGTGAGGCAGCCGGGGGAATCTGCCATCTACAGGTCTCCGGAGACCCCTCATGGTTGTAAGTGAAACCAGTCCAACATTGCGACCCGCAAGGCTAAGTTATGTATAGACCCTCTACGAACAGGACTTCAAGTGAAACCCCCTGGGACGCCCATGTACTCTACCGGAAAAAATGGGGATCTTCGACATATCTGGCAACGCGTCACAGGCGAAATCCCTCTCGAGAAGGGCTCCGAGTCCAGTCCCAGGGGCAAGATCATGACGGTTTTCGGAAAGGAGGACATCATCGACCACGACATAGACCACCTCACAGCGGAAATCAAGGTGATCGGGAAACACTTGAAGGACCATGGGGCGAAGAGAGTGGCACTTTATCTTCCGAACAGCGTGGAGCAATTGGCGGCGATATTCGCTGGTGCCTTCTACGGATTTTCGCCCATCTTGATCCCTTATAATCAGCCACATCCCACTGTGATTGAGCTACTCATTCGTGCCGGTGCGGACTCCCTCATTGCTCAGGCCGGTTCGGTTCCGCTAGACGATGTCAGTAGAGGGGTTTCTGGTCTCCGACAGGTAATATGGACCGTCGAGAAAACAAGCAGGCATATGGATTGGAATGAGGTCCCTGAAGGCATCGGAGGCAAGGTTGACGTATCCGTTTGGCATGATCTGGTGCAGGACCAGAGGAACACCCCTCCCGCGTTGCCAACAGACACTGAAAAAGCTCCTGGCATCGTATTCCTTTGGCAAGATGGCCTCAGCAAGTCGGTGGAGGTTGTGGAGTTCACACAACAGGTAAGGTGACATTATCACGGCCTAATATCCTCCTAACTCAGGACTCAGAACATCTGCGCTGCCGTTGGTGCTCTCATATCCGCTCTTCCCGCTCCTCAACGATTTACACCATCGGACACTTTTTTCCCGGGTGACTCGTTTACCAACTCTTATACGCTGTGCCTTACCCTGGCGGCCCTGTTCTCCCACTCCACGGTTCTCATCAATTCAGTAGCCGGCCCAGGCATTGACCTGGCGCTTGCAACTCGTTCGGTAGCCCCCACGATTGCCGTGATATCGCCTGAGACAGCAGTCAAGCTGCACAAGTCGACGACTGAAACGATCACATCGGTCTTGAAGAAATTTGCCCACTACCTTGAGACTCGTGTCTTAACCGCTGGACGGTTACCTACGGATGGTTTCCTTACGCGTCTAAATGCGCCCACAAGGGCGTCGATAGGCGCGAGCCCCGGAAAGCTGCGGTTGCTGTTCGTGGCCGAGAGGGCTGGGCAGAACACCCCTCCGCTTAGCTCGCACGACCTTTCCGATCTTCGCATCTACACCAAGGCCCGAGTGATCTATGCGCTGACGGCCGCTAAGGTTGCAGGTGCGGTTGCTCAGACGAACATCTACGACTATCGGAGGGGAGTCACGCCGGCAAACAAGCATAGCCACTTTGGTGTGCCACTCAGCTCCGTAGAGGTAAAGTTGAGGGATACATCGGTTCACAAGACGACGGATGATCATGTTGCCGGTGAGATCGTTGTGTCGGGTCCCGCAGTCGCCGGAGGAGAGGCCTCTCTGGGGGTTAATGGTAAGCTGATTGATTTGATTTGCGTTATTCTCATGCTAACATCGTCTTAGGGACATTCAACGCGGATCACACTTTAGCGTATATTTGAGCATAGCTTCGAGCACATCGACGGTCGGAATAATACCAATGATTGCAGCACGTAGTGTTCTCGAAGGTTTGCAAGTGATTATAGTGGTGCTATTCCCGGGAGCATATCAAGGGCGACACACCCATCCGTTGAATTCAAACCGACTTCGGTTGAAGCATGTTCATCCGCTTATCGCTCGTGGTGCACGCGACTACCGCCCGTTGTAGGCTTCTATTCTCTTCATGCCGTCGAGGGTGAAAGCGCAGGCAAGTAAGAGTTGTGAAGGGTGGGATTACAACACGGCAAGGTGAACAGCCAAGAGTGATAGTGGCTTCCATGGTCTGGGGAAGTGCTTGTGCTTGTGTAGCGTGAGAAGTTAGCAATCTCCACCAGGTTATCTTATCTCAAGATTTACTGAGATGCTCCGGTTACGAAGTCTCCCCCTGCTTGCTGATATCCGCCTCAACTGCAGGGTCACCTGGCGAATCTTACCCCCGGGCCGTCAAGATATCTTATCTGCATCGAGCTCCCCATGCGGGATAAGCTTGTACGACATACAAAGGTAAGGCGGGCCCCGCATCGACCGAGAATGCGAAGTGCTGCGGTTCTGCAAAAGGACTTGTTCTTCCTTTCGTTAATACGTGGAGACAATGCTCTTGTTCAAGCGACCACAATTGAAGGTTGAACAACCAAAATCTGCGTTTGCGGAGGGGAATCAGAGATGGTAAGACAGCACACCCGACTGAAGTACATGCTCATCTGATATGTTAACACTACGTAAAGGACGAATAAGGATCTGGATCCCGTCCCGAGACATGCAAGAAAATGGGGGGTTACTTCATTTATCGCCTACTGGGTATCGGATGCTTTTAAGTACGGGATGACAGTGGACATAGGGGTTCTCGAGGCTCACTGTGATGCAGCGCCGCGACCTGGCAGTTTGCTTCGAGTATTCTTGCAATTGGTGGCTTACTCTTCTCCATTCCTTCTAGGTGTCGTCATTGACAATCATGTAGGTCTCTCATGGCGTGAGAGCTTAGGCATTGTGGCATTGGCCTTCTTCATCATCTCCTTCGTGATTGCTCTCAATGGTGCTACTGGAGTAATCCGTAAGTGCCACCATCTCCTCCTACATGACCTCTCCACCACTCCAAAACTGCGGATTTTGCTGACCACGTCCAGACCACGCACCCTTCCCCGTCCTCGCGCGCGCATCGTGGGGTTTCTGGGGCTCCTACATCGCCATCATTTCCCGAGCCATCCTCGGCGTCTTCTGGTTCTCCATCCAGACCATGAACGGCGCAAACACGCTTCGCGTCATGCTCGGCGCCATCTGGCCCTCGTTCCTCACCCTCAAGAACGACCTACCCGCCGACGCAGGCATCGAGACCAACACGATGGTCGCCTTCTTGCTGTTCTGGCTGATCCAGATCCCCTTTCTATGCATGCACCCGAATAATCTCCGCTGGTTGTTCATGGCCAAGAGCGTCATTGTTCCTATTGCTTGGATTGCGATTCTCATCTGGGCGTTTGTGGCAACGGACGGAGGAGGGGATATCTTCACTCAGAAGCCGACGCTGACAGGCAGTGCCTACAGCTGGGCCTTCCTCTCGTCCCTGACCTCCGTCATCGGAAACTATGCCACCCTCAGCGTAAACCAGGTACGATGTGTCCAAATCGATCCCATCATGAACAAAAGCTGAACCACTCTCTTCTTCTCCATATAGGCCGACTTCTCCCGCTACTCCCGCGTCTCCGTAAAGTACCAGCTCCTCTACGTGCCCCTCCTCCCCCTCCTCTTCACCCTCATCTCCTTCATCGGTATCGCCGCCACCAGCGCCGGCGCCCTCCGCTACGGCTCCCTCCTCTGGGACCCCATGGCCCTCATCTCGCGCTGGCCCTCGCGCGCCGCCCGCTTCTTCGCCGCGTGCTCCTTCGCCCTCGCCGCCCTCGGCGTCAACATCTCGGCAAACTCGCTCAGCGCCGCAAACGACCTGACGGCCCTGTTTCCCGCGTACGTCAACATCCGCCGCGGCCAGCTGCTCTGCGCCGTCTTCGCCTGGGCCCTGGTCCCCTGGAAGATCCTGGCCAGCGCCGCCAGCTTCCTGAATTTCATGGCCGCGTACGCCGTCTTCCTGGGCCCGATTGCGGCCATCATGGTGTGCGATTTCTGGATCGTGCATGGGGCGCGGTATGATACGCTGGCATTGTATCGACCCGATGGCATCTATCGATATACGTATGGCGTGAATTGGCGCGCTGTCGTGGCTTTTCTAGTGGGCGTCGTTCCGAATCTCCCTGGGTTCATCAATTCGATTAACCCAGGGATTGAAGTGGGCGTTGGTGTCCACCCGTATCAGTTTGGATGGTTGTTGGGCTTTACGGGGACGAGCGTGGTCTATGTGGCGCTGGAAATGGTGTTTCCTCCAAAGGAGACGTTTATCGACGAGGCGGTGCTGCCGGATGACGTTTATGATGCGCAGGGGTACGTGGATGAGGGGGTTAGTGTTGAGGGGAGTGGGAGTGGGGAGGAGGGGAGGGAGACAGAGAAAGGGGGGTGGAAGGCGACGTTAGAGAGGATTCTGTAGTGACATGGTAGAGCACTGTTGGATAGAGCACGAGAGCGGTATAGCGGTGATCTGAGTGGAACACGATGAATACTTTGCATTCCGCTTCTCGCAAAGAACACAACTTCTACTGCACATCCGGCAGCCGCACTGCGATATCGCCGGATTGTGTAATATACCGTACCCACGGCAACGACGGATACTGAAGCTATACACCACCTCGTCAGCACCAGCACATAGAAAAGCAAGACTTGTACTCACCTTGGGCTCAATAATCTTCAAATACCGCACCTGAATGCCGCTGGTCGTGAAATAAGGAATCTCAAACTTTACGCTGATTGGCCTCTTCCCCTTGCCTCCGCCTACGCCTCCCATGCTACCACCAAAACCACCCATCATTCCGCCGCCTTTCTCGTCGTCGCCTCGTACCGATGGGAGACCTAGCTCTGCGCGCATGAGGAACTCCTTGCCGCCTCCGAATTGCTTGATCTTCCACACTATTGACGACGTCTCAGGTGCATAATGTACGGTACCGATGTTGGTTCGGAATCGTGGTGTGTCGGCGTCTTCGGGAACTGGGATCGAGATCTGGACGTTGTTTGCTGTACTTCGCCGTTTGAATTGTGCTTTGGCCTTTCAAACACGTCAGCTGTACTAGGATTGCCACAATCCTTGATATGCTTACCTTCAACATATACTCTATCCTGCTGCCAGAGTGGCTTTCCACTATGCACTCGACCCAAATGAGCGGCTTGACCTGCGTATTCAGACGGTAACTCATCAACTCAAACTCGCCATCCGGCGGGATGAAGCTGATAGTCCTGTCATTCTCAAACCGCGATAACCTCACGCACTGATGGAACTTGACGTCCTCCATCTCCACGGCCTTGCCTCTTGTCGCCCTGCCCGTAGTCTCAAACATGGCCTTGTCATTCAAGCCTAACCGCAGTTCCGGCATTCCTGACAGGTAGCACTTCATCTTGATAGCACCCAGAATCTCGGACCGGAGCACGTTGCCGTTTGCGGAGACGAGGAGATTGAGAGACTCGATGACGTCGAGGAAGACTTCGTTTTTCCGGTATCGGATACCTTCGCTTCTCCAGCTGACTGCGTTTGTAACCGCTATGGGTGGTCGCGCTTGTACTTCGAGCTTGTGTGACTCCTGTGTGATGTACCTGTTTTACGTTTCTTGTCAGTTCCCTTCCACGGAGCACATCACCTTCAATAAGGGGCGTCTCACTCTTGCAATATCTTGCTCTCTGTCGTTTGAGGATACCCAAAGTCCATCATCTCGTCCAGCAACTCGTAAATGATAACAAAGTTATCCCTTATACTCTCCTCCTCGAGCTCCTTGAAGTACTCTGTAAAGACTTCCACGATCTTGTGTAGGAAGAGCAGGATTTCGGCGGCATTGGTGTTACGTTTTGTGAGGGCGACGAGGAAGAGGTTGCTATGACGGATATACAAGTACTGGACGGTGGTCAGTTAGGGTCATCTCTTGGGCGATTGTGGCACTGCTTCGTGTATCGGAAAGGAGGGGCGTACGTTTATGCCTTCGTTTGAGAAGCATGGTGGGACGGCGGAGCTCTCTTCTTCGGCCTCGCTGAGAAGGGTAGGGAAGTTCTCAATGGCTGACATGGGGATATCTCCCCTATAGTTTCGCGCCAAAAGGGTCTATCATGGGGTCAGTTAAGCTACATGAAGTGCAGTGCCACTCCCACCTTGCCCTTCAGGTCGAGGAAGAAGATCGCGGACGCCATGGTGAGACCGGGAGAAAGGAAATAGAAAAACGCAGTTCAGATTAGAAGTCTACCACTCCATTTGGTGCATGCGGGACAGTGGTGGGGGTATCAGAGGGGTTAGCAGCACCTGGTCTCCCTAGCCATGTCGCGAGGTGTAATTGCGGGCTCGCGCCAAGATATCGAGGACCCTACTCTGCTTTTGGACTAGCGCACTTCTCCTTACTACTGTGTATGGATTCAAGTTCACTCATCGGTCGCATCGGCTTTTCCATTGCACAAATCCGCAGCTTATTCTCGCTTACATTGAAACGCAAGTGTGGATATGACGATTCGATAATCATCCTTCATACAGGAAGGCAAAGCTAAAGAGCAAGACCAAGACCAAGACCATTAAGACATAGGTATCGTAACAGGACGTGAGCCGTACCCGTGAACGCCAAAGATCAAGCGCGCCAGAAGCCAACGACGGCACAGTACTTAGAGAGAAGGAAAGGAGGAAATGGCAATGGAAAAACGGGGAATTGCGGGATTGAGAAGCAGGAATGATGTAGTGCAAGGGAGAAACGGGATTCCGGTTGCAGGAGAAGGGAAAGGAATCCAGACGCCATGTACCAATATCCCAGGTTCCTCCGTGATGACATGACAGACCAGTTAAAGGGATTCGGGACAGGAAGAAAGAAAAGACCAGACGCCCCGTATAGGTTCCCAGGTTCGTCCGTTCACAACCAACCGGTGAACGCCGTAAAGCAAAGCATGAGCAAAAACAGCGACATCTAGATTCTCCCCACAGGCATGCAACTCCGTGTGCTCAAGAGTTGAGGTAGGTTCCGCAACTCAAGCCAATCCATCGTCGTTTTCGTTCCTCGTTTCCCTCCGAATCACATAACTTTCCTCGTGACAGTGACCAAACCCCACGTCGACAACAAACTTCCCGCTTTCACTTAGCCATCCCAACACAGCCCACCTTCCTACCACGAGGAAGGAACCTATTCAGCAGCTCGCTTGGGCTGGCGAAGGAAGGCTCCTATCGTGGTAGTGGGGACAACTGTGTGGAGTGGTAGTGGCGGCAGTTTTGGGATGCCAACGGAGACATTGTGTCCATGAAGCGGGAGGTGTCTTCGCTCATATGCGGAAGTACATGAAACTTCGGCCTAGAGGCAAGCTTACACAGCAGGGATAGTGATCTGCTGGGCGGCTTCAGTGGCAGAGATAATAGGGGTTGTGGCGTCCTCGACAGAAGTGGTTGGCTGTGCGTTTGGCGCAGTAGTGATGGATGAGGGTACGTCCTTTTCGTCGGAGATCTGGATGGATTCCTGATGTGCGATGGGACCACCGGTGGTGCTAGCGACGTCAGCCACCTTGTCCTCAACCGGACTGTTCCCCTCCGCCTCCTTCGCAGCCTCCTCCCTCTCTCTCGCCTCAACACTGAAGCTGAATTCCTTCGACAACCCGGACGGTCTAACCGACGACTTCGCCCACACCTTTTCCTCCTCTTCCTCTTCATACTCCTCCTCCCACTCCTCCTCCTCCTCCTCCTCCTCTTCCTGCTTCTCGCTCTTCGGGTAGAAGTCCTCCACCGCCAACGCCCTCAAAGGCTTCCGATTCACCTCCACATCCATCTCGTCCTTCAACACCGCCTTAATCTTCTCAACCATCCCAATCTTCGTAGCTTCCTCCGTCGCGGGTGTCTGCACAAGTTCCCCATCCACCATTCCCCTCGCCCAAGTAGCCGGTACGAATCCCTCCGGAGGTACATTTTCTTTCCCCAACTCCTCAGTCGCCCTCTTCTTCACCTCTTCCTCATCGTCGGAGCTGATGTCCAGAATAGAGGCAGAATGCTCCATAAAGATGGCAGCTTCTTCATCAGCCGTATCCTGGTAGATGTCGAAGAACCAGGACGAGGGCATGGAGGCGTGCGGTACAGCGCCGGTGGGACCTGAGACGGGGAGCGAGAGAGGAAGAGGGGAAACATCCTTGGGTGCAGAGTGGGAGATGCTAGATTTGGGGGTGTAGTCCGGAATACTGCCTTTGAGCGCGGCGTCGATGGAGAAGGGGAGGCTAGCGCCAGGGGTGCTGCTAGGAGTGAAGGAAGGTGGATCCACACGTCTGAAGGGCGAGCTGGACGCCCGCCGTTTGGATAGGAGGCCGACGCGTTTATGCTTGGGGGAGCCGCGGGTCAGGGAAATAGGAGTGGAGTTCGTGGTTCTGGGCTTTTGAGAGGAGAGAGCTTTGCGGACCGAGGGGACAGGAGGTGTTGTGAAGAAGGGAGTGGTGGGAGTGGAGTGGTGCTTGCTTGGAGAAGAGACAACGGAGAGGGAGAAGTGAGAGGGTTTGGAGACGCCGTCAATGGATTTTGATTTCTTGGTGGGGGAGAAGAGGGAGGGGTCCTGGTTCTCGCAGTCTTCTTCTGGGTCCTCAAAGGCGGATGGCGCTCTCCGTTTGCGAGCTGCAGCTGGAGATTGGAGTGGCTGTTGTTTGAATGGAGAGGAAGCGAATTGCTGTTGTTTGAAGGATGGAGAAGTTTCAGAGAGAAGAAGACCTGGGTATGCGTTACGACATGGGCCCAAAACAAGTGATGATGATCTTTGTTTACCATTCTGTCTGTTTTTAACACTTGCAAGAGTCTTGAGTCTATCAGAACCAAGCTCAGCAAAAGGTTTGCGTTCGAAGAGAGCCATTTGGTGATAGACGTGAGGAAATCCGAAGGTACACGTGGATTGGGTTGAAGTCGAGGCTCAGAACTTGATTCAAGGTGGAAGGTCGTCAGAGCGCGTGAGTCGTCAGAGTCGTTAGTCGTCACAGCAACGAAGTATAGTTCCCAATGTTTAGCAATGAGGGCAACTCCCGAACTGCACAGGCACAAACAAAGGTCTGCAGGAAAACGACAAAGAGAGCCTCGGGGAGAAGCAAGCCTGAGTAAAGAGAGAGGAGAGGGTCAGCTCATGGGAGGGGCGTAGATGGTCTATTTGGTGGAGGGGAACACTCGACGCGTTCCTCATACGGTTAGCGTGTTTATCGCGAATCGCGTCCACCAAGTCGGCCTTGCAGCAGAACGCCGGGGTTGGTTCCGGTTTTCATACGGAATCTCACCTCGTCCCATATTCATGCACTACCCAATCTTCCCTCCCGTTGGCTGGTCAGCGGGCCCACAGAAACGCGGACGCGATGCGTGAAGTCGAACACACGTTCACGCTCCTGCAGCGCGTTGCTGATTTTAATATGGAGAGTTGCCTCGCAAACGAATCCTGGCGGCTTCGCCCAGCGCCTACGCGGAGTCCGAGAGCCAGTCACCAGAAAGACTCCAGCTGTTGTGCCGGAGTGTAGCCTCGCCGCTCGTTTCAAGCCCATGGTGTGGTGGTGGATGAAGCAGGACGCAGCCGAGTTTGTTGACTGTGTATGCGCTGTGTCTTGTGGTGGACTCTGTGTTTGCTATCTCGATATCGCCCTCGATGTAGATTGGCACTAGCCGCAAGGCGACGCACCTCTCTCATCCTATCCTGTCATACACACTTCTCCTCCCCGAAGAGCCGTCTGCCCATCAAGAACACAGCCTCCCAATTGGGCCTCCCCGCAATATCAGACTGACACATTACCAAACGGGCTCCCAGCTTCCGACGCGCACTGGAACACCGCCCCAGTTAGCATTACAGTACGTCTCGATTGGCTCGTCGTATCCGTTGAGGTACCTACTTTTTCCCTTCTCCGGTGTATTTGGTACACTCTCAACGGTAGGCGCCCGGTAGTTCGATCTGGCGTCCTCTGGACGACCGTTCTGCCAGGAATCAAGTGATGGAGCTTTGGATGCGAGTCCGAAGCCGCTAAGAAGGAAGTCTGGTACCGGGAGTGGCATGTCCGGTCCTTTTCCATCTTTTCCTGCCTCCTTGTCGCTCTTCTTCTTTTCAGAGTGTATCTCCTGTGATGCCTTTTGCTTCCGCTGTTGCCCTTCATTGTCCTTACTCTTATACCATTCCGGCTCCTTCACCGCCCCCTTCAACCTCTGCTCCAGCTCCGGAGGCGGCCGGGAATCAATCGGCTCCCCAGACCCATCAACAAGAATAACATGCCCATCCTTCCCATGAATCACAAAATCCGGAGGCGTAGGCGGAAGCCACATCTTCACCGCCTCACGAACAGGCCCACCTTCCACATTACACCCTTGCTCACTTTCAATCCTCCCATTCTCTTCCCCAGACGGAGCTCTGATACGAAAGTCCTCCGTCGCCCTCATACTCTCCAACGTATTCCTAATCTGCCCACCCACCGCCCTCTCCACTCCCTTATGAAAACCCCTCATCTGATTCCTCGGCCTCGGATCGTCATAGAACTTCGAATTCGCCCTGCCGAGCGTCGCCTTCGCAAGGCCAGATGTAGCTTCAAGTGCCTCGTTTCCCGAAACCAGCAGATCGGCGCCGTCGTCGAAGAAGCTGCCGCTCTCGCCGACGGTGGCCGAGTCCGAGGTGGGAATGTGGTCGAGCCATTTGGAGATGTCCCAGCTGGAAGATGAAGTGGGCATGCGGGTTGCGATGTCGACGCCGTCGTCGAAGAAGGAGGTGCTGGTTAACTCGCTCATTTTGTATGTGATAGGGATCACTGGGTGTGCAGCTGGGGATCCAGTGCGGTTGGGTTGATGTGAAGATGAGGTCCCAGGGAACTGATCAGGCAGGAACTGATCAGGCAGGACCCAGGTTTACTTCACTGATTTGCTGGCGTTAGTGGTAAATACGAAGGGACCGAGATCAAGGGGAAAGAAGAAAGGTGGACGTGGAAATGCGATGGGAGAGGAGTTGAGGATGAGGCTACTGTTAGGCATTTATGAATCAGAATTATGGCGTCAGGTGGCCGTTGTGGTGAATGAATCCCCATCGCACAGATTGTCGGCGGTGAACAATCGGCTTCGCAATCAACCCAAGCATCAAATTGGCAACCAACGAGCAATTCAGATACGAACAAGCAAGGATAAGACGGATATGAGGAAACTGAATAATTGGGGTGTCTTAATGTACTTGCCTTCCTTTCCCGCCCACATCTTCCTCACAACTTCGCCTTCTCCTTCCTCTTCTCCTCCTCCCAACTCTCCTGCACCTTCTTCATCTTATACCAGCTCACCAACCCGGCCATCGCCGCCAGCGGTGGACACACCCACAGTAAAAAACTCCACCACCCGGGACTCCTCCGCCTGATATCCTCCATCACCCGCTGCAGATTTCTCTCCAAGTCCTCCCTATCCCCATCATTCCACACGACAACTCCCCTCCCCTCACCCCGCCGCTCGCACCGCTTCGCCTTCTCCCTGATATCCCCCTGACTAAGGACGCGATTCCGCGCATCCTCCTCGGTGAGATGCGGATCCCGTGCTCGCAACCGCTGAATCTGGATCGCCGGATCCGACACCCCGACCACGAGAATCGTTCCGCAGTATCGCTCCCACCCGCTTTCAAACAGCAGCGGCACATCCAGAACGACGGCCCAGTGGCCCTTCAGATATGCCCAGATCATCTGTCTGTACATCTCTTTCCGCACGGCGGGGTGCACAATCCCATTGAGGACCTTCCTGTCTCGTTCGCGTTCCTCGCCCTGCCCAAAGACTCTCCTGCCCAGCGCCGGACGATTCAGTGGTCGGCCCTTGGGCCCCGCTTCCGGGAGGAGGAGGTCCGGCGTCGTGGGCGCGAAGTACCGGACTATGGCATTGTATCCGGCGGTGCCTGGCTCGACGACTTGGCGGGCAATGAGGTCGGCGTCAATGATGGGGAGCGAGTAGGGCGCTTTGGAGAGGATGGAGGAGACGGTGGACTTTCCCGTGGCTATGGAGCCGGTTAGGCCGAGGAGGAGCATGGTGGCTGGTTATTTGAGCGAGTGAATGGTCACATTGTGAGGAATGGAAACAGGGACGTAGAGCCCTGGAGGTGATGGTGGTGGGTGGGACGGCGGGGACCCTGGACGGGCAAGAGTTACCTCGGGTGGGCCAGGAGCTTGGGCCACTCGGACGATACTGTTAATCGTCAATTCACGTTGTCGTTCAGATTACTGCCCAGGTGCATAATTTCTAAAAGTGATTAATATTCTGTTTGTTGCTTTTGCCTAGATTTGGAGAGGTAGCAGTACCCATACCCAGGGACGCAAGTCTTTTCTGCCGACACCGAGGGACCATAAGTCCGCTATCGAGGTTATCCAACCCACTTGAACTCCCAACGCCGAACGTTCATTCTTTCGAGACACCGGGTGCTGCCTTGTCTTATGAGGCAGTCTGTCCGCTCTGGGTATCTCCATTCTGTTCCATCTTCACGTCCTCCCCGCCAGCCAGCACCTTGGTCTGCACATGCGTGCCTGCTTCTAGAGGTCCACCACCTGGCGTTACAGCTGCGACCTGTCCATTCTCGTCGACAAACTCAAAGTTGTAGCGAGATAATAGGTGTGGGATCGCGGAAAGTTGGGGACCGTAACGCGCTGAGTTGTCGTAGAGTTCGAAGAGGGGGACGGCGAGTAGCTTCATGTTTTTGGGTACGCTGAGGACTTCTGTCTTGGTGTTAGGGTTCCCGTCGCCAATTTTGCAGGTCTGTTTCACATACTGCTCCTGGGTAATTGTATGAAGTACAGCTTCTTGCACTCCTTGGGTCTTGTGACGTGCGCCGGGATGAACGGGTACATGAACGTCTCGAAGTTCGGTCTCCACCACTGCGCAAGAGTATCGCCAATCTGCCACTCATCGTTTACGCCCTCGCCTGTGAACTGCGTACCGACGGGCGCGAGGCGCTCGTTCAGCCGTGCCTTGAAGCCTTCAATCTCGTCGTCCTCGGGGCGGAGGTAGTCGCCAGGTCTGGGCTTGTCAGTATCAGGTCCAAGAATTTCGACGTCCTAGACGTACAGTTTGAAGAAGGCGTTCGCTATCTGCAGCATCAAAATGTGAGGGTGGTTGTGCTCATGGCAAACGAGGATGCCTTCGCACGTTCGCCGCATGCCATGCTCTTGGTAGTGCTCTTCTAGTCGCTTTAACCGCGCAATCACTGAGGGATCCTCCTCTGGCTGGCCATCCTTAGTCCCAAATGTGTAGTTGCTGAGCGGGTATAGGCGTATTGTTTTCGGTTGGTTTGCGTTGAAGTCCTTGGGGATGATGGGCCTGCGGACTGTTAGAGCGCATATATGACGCATATGGGAAGGAATCGCATACTGGTACGAGCTTTGGGACGCCTGGGTTGTGATAGTAGACATTGTGGCGTGGAGGTGGTACGGGGGAAAAAGACGTTTGGATGTTCTGTAACTCAGGGAAGCTTAGAGAGCCTCACTGCGGTGACAAGGGTGCGTGCGCACGTGCCCTCAACACCATCCACATCTCCGTATGGTTCACCCCTCCATGTCCTCTGCTTGATCCGCACTGCTGAGCTCGATTTGTTCGATCATGGCCAACAAGTCGGTTCTAGTCACTGGAGGTATAAATGCCCTCAAAAAATATACTCACGGCTAATCTTTGTGAAGCCAGCGGGTTGCTCGGCCGCGAAATTCTTCGGACGTTCCACTATGATTTGTGGAAAGCCGTAGGGACCGGCCTGAACCGGATCAATCCGCCTGAGATCATCAAACTCGACATACAGGATTCAAATGAGATTGCACGTTGTCTTGACCAAGTCAAGTAAGCTTTAATGAGTTTTATGCCTTTGAGGTACTGATTCCAGTAGGCCACATGCGATTGTCCATTGTGAGCTTAATTCACCGTTTTGAAAGAAAAGGCCATCACTAAAGCTGCTCAGGCGCAGCAAACCGCTTCCCGGACTCCTGCGAGGCCAACCCGGAAGCAGCGAGGAAGTTGAACGTAGAAGCTAGCCGAGCACTAGCGGAAGCTGCTATTGATAGGAATATCTTCCTCATCTATATATCCACTGACTATGTATTCCCTGGGAGGCCGGGCGATGCACCATACAAGGTCACAGATGCCACCAGACCTCCCAATATCTACGGCCAAACCAAGCTAGACGGCGAAAAAGCGGTGCTGGACGTAGCCAGGAAGCACGGAGTGAAGAACAAAATCGTCGTACTGCGTGTACCAGTGCTCTACGGAAAATGTGACGAGCCGTCTGAGAGCGCTGTAAACGTTCTACTATCACAGCTATGGGCCTCTCAAGAGATCAAAGACGGTGACAGAAAGATCAAAGTTGACAACTGGGCTCTGCGTTACCCGACAAACACGGCAGACGTAGGACGTGTGTGCCGCGATATATGCAAGCTGTACCTCGACGAAGCGAGTAGCGAGCGTCGATTGCCTGAGATTCTGCAGTTCAGCTCCGAGGATAAAATGACCAAGTGGGAAATCGTCAAAACCTTCAGCGAGATCATGGGTCTGCCACTTGATGGAATGGAGCCTACTAAACCGAACGAAAACCCTGCAGATGGCGTACAGCGGCCCTACGATTGTCATCTCGACACGACTGCTCTTAGGGACTTAGGTCTTAATGTTAGCACCACTGATTTCCTCGCATGGTGGTAAGTCCTCATATCCCCGAAGCATTATCGCTTTACTGAACCAACCCAGGAGGCGCGAAATTAGAGCTTTCCGTCATTGAATGATACCGAATACCCTAGGGTAGCTCTAAGAT
This sequence comes from Westerdykella ornata, assembly GCF_010094085.1. Lineage (NCBI taxonomy): Eukaryota > Fungi > Ascomycota > Dothideomycetes > Pleosporales > Sporormiaceae > Westerdykella > Westerdykella ornata. The sequence goes on along the minus strand of NW_022986860.1, from coordinate 371,558 downwards.
CTCCAAGCATCTACATTTGAAGCTGACAAGATGGTGCAGCTCGTCTACTGTGCCTGTGAGAATTTAAGAATTCTGAGTTCTCGAACTTGATTATGACGGAAACATCAGAATATCACGCAAGGGATGGGCAAGTAAAAATCAAACTGTTGGGATCTTAGACAACTTTTGAGCTGATCAGATTGCAATTGGTTCACTGGAGCGGCACAGTTAATCGCCCCGAAATCTGTTGTTATTCCTGTGCGCCTGGAACCTAGGTATCCCGTCCGCTTCTCATTGGTAGGGTAAAAGTTTGGCGATACTGGAACCGCGTCTATATGTTGGTCTTCAACATCTTTCCATATTGGGCTCTCCCTCGCTAAATGAGTGGTGGACGATTGTCCCTGCGGCACAGCCAGCGCTTAGTTGAGAACACGGATCGCCACAACAGGTATATGTATGACTTGAACCCCAAATGTAGGCGGAACTGTCTCATTTCAAATCTGATCCGACGTTAATTGTTTCATACTTCCTTTGCTTCTGTTATATCGCTGCGCGATTTCCTTGACAATTGCTGCGCATCTATGTTTGCCATTGACGGGAATCCCGAAAATCGCCCTTCAGCATCGTTACCAAAAGAAACAAAGTACAAGTCATTTCTGAGATTATTTGAACTGCGGCAAAATCGTACAAATATCTCCCGGTCGAGGACATGGAAGCCAAACGCTCTCCGGCCGTCTGTATTGATTTTTACGACACTCATCTGCTGGTCGTTAATAGCCATCCTTCAGGTACTCCTGGTCAAGAGTCGGCGCGATGGCGGAATACAATTCGCTCCCAGTATCAATGATCTTCCACTCTCGCGGACGTTCATGCATCAATACCTGCCGACAATTCTCGCGGTGCTACTCAGCATACTATGGAGTTGGATCGATTTGGAGACCAAGAGATTGGAGCCATATTACCAGATGAGTAGGAAGGATGGTGCCCTCGGAAAAGACTCACTGTTACTACATTATCCCTTCGACTTCATTCCGCTAGTCCCTGTGTCGGCTTTCAAGAATCGGTCAGTTCAAGCTTCCCCTTGCGTCCTATCATTCGGGATTTTTCTTGGGGTGTCTCAAAATACTACCTACATCGCTCATAAACTTATGCTGACTGCAACAGACATTGGAGCGTGTTCTGTGCATCCTTTGCAGTTGTTCTCGTCACCTGGGGGCTTGTACCCGTACAAGCCGGTATCTTTGCAGCCACGCAAGTCATCAAAACATATCCTACGCCCATAGCTGTCTCGGATAGCTATCTCCCGGCGGAAAGACAGCGATTTGAACTGACACAAGCCTACGCACAATCCGTTTACGCCATAGTCACACTCAACGAGACTCTGCCGCCTTTTATGACCACAGCCTACGCTTTGACACCTTTCAAACCGACAGATGCCGAGGAACGCGCGAAGGGTAACTTGACCGCTGTTACGACGCTATACAGCCTCGATATGGAGTGCCACGAATCCGTGCCATACATAGAAGGCCTGGATGTTACATATACCAGTAAAGATGGATGCAACACCATAGGGGGGGTAAAACCAAATGAGGTCTACGGGATGGATGTCTATGGAGAGGTTGATCTGAGCTTGCAGGGGAGGAGGAAATACACAATCAGATATGTTGGATACTGGAATGATGTTGGGATTGCCGACTACTCCCTGGACCAGACCTGCGACACAAAATACAACCACACGTTCTATGCCGGCATCATTCGAAACAAGGACCGTGCAAGCGATCCCGAAAACCATGGTGCCTCGGTGTTCTGCGAGGCTTCGTACTATCAACAAGAAGTGAACGCCACTGTCGACGCAAGCACGAAGAGTCCCCAACATATTGTTCCAATCGGACCGAAAATGCAACTTGCACCAGATGTTTTCAACACGACGCTTTTTGAATCTCAACTCAACGCTGGAGCAGGCATCGTGGAAACCAGAGGAGCGTTGCCGATTGCATCTTTGCCATCCTACGCGGGAAGGCTGGCAGACAGGAACATTTCCCTCTTGAGCGCACCGGTTCCCGGGTCACTGGAGGTGCATGCGGTTGCCGCGTTGGCCGTCTTGAGTGGAGGCCGACCTGTTGAAGACTATTTGGATGCTAAAGTTCTAGGAGAATCGTACCAGACGGCTTATCGACTGCTCTTCAGCCGCGCGATGGTCGAAGTCTTGAACCAGAACTTCACTTCGGTCAAACAAGTCATGGGTGAACACAAAATGCAAACACAGGCAGTAATTCTTGTGCCGGCTTTCACCTATATTGTGGTAGGACTTTTAGGTGCATTGTCAATTGCCAGCCTGGGATTATTGTACTTCTCCGTCGGGAGGAGTGTGTGTTTGCGTTCAGATCCAAGCACAATCGCGAGTGTCATGGCTCTTACTGCCGATGAAGAGCCAATCCTTACCCAGTTCGAGCGGCTTGATACACGGCCGATGAAGGCTATTCAAGATGCTGTCAGTAATAGACGTTACATGCTCGTCGACAACGACGTTCGGGCAGGGTGAGACTCAAGGACGCATGATTCTTCGTCAGCGCTGACAACCCACCTCAGTATCATCGAATCGGATAGGGATACGCATATTGAGGAGCCACCTACATCAGACATGGAAGAAGTCGCAAAGCCAGTAAGACCCGTAGAATTCCGCTCGTTCGTTGCGGTGCCTTTTGTTACGTTGCATCTTGGTCTAGCCGTCACACTTACCGTACTCTTCATCAAGGGGCGCATCAACGGTAAGTTCACTGGTGCTCTCTTCAAGGACTCCCGAAACGACTAGAGTTTCTCAATCACTGGCGCCTGGAGGTATCTTACTGAGCTGATCATCTACACGCTAGGCTTCCCCCTCCCCTCGACGAATAAGATTGTGCAGAATATTGTCCAGAAGTACATTCCCACCGCAACAGCTACTCTGATCGAACCAATGTGGATCCTTATCAATCGCCTCCTTTGCCTGCTTCAGCAACTCGAAGAGCTCCGCAGCGGACACGCTGTTGCCAAGCGGTCCATTGACCTCGACTACGCCTCGCTACCTCCACAACTCGTCATATTCAAAGCCCTCCGCTCCAGGCACTTCCTCCTGGCATCTGTATGCTCCATGGCGCTTCTCGCAAATGTCCTCTCAGTCGCCTTTGCAGACCTGTTCAGGCAGAATCCCGTTAACATCACAACAGCTTCGCAGTTCCAGATACCATTCGAATCGAAATTCGTCTATGTAAACGGCACCATGGGTCCACCGTACCGCTCGAGACTCGCCAGAGGTGAATCCATAGGGGAAGCTTCCGGAGCCTGGAGTGGCGGAAAAGGAGACGATCAGTTCCTGATCGCGAGATCAAACATCACAGGAGGAACCCCCCTCCCGCCTTGGACAGACGAAAAGATGGTGTATATGCCCTTCATCACGGGCAACGATAGTATCAGTTTGTACAGCGCTAGGACGACAGCTTTCGGTTCTACACTAGAGTGCAAACCATTGGTCGCCGGAGTCAACTGGACTGCAACATTGTATCCCTCCCCGCAGGATCCCAATGATCTTCTCATGAACTTCAGCACGATCGTGACGACAGCTTCAGGAGATCAAGTGCGTTGTGCAGACCAACACACCATCCGCCGGGGTCTGGTGGATTATCAGAACCGGCAGGCTGGTTATCTTTGTCAGGAAGGCCCCATCGCAGCGGAATTTACGTCCTTCTTGTTTGCAGAGAGAGATAATGCTACGAAGGCGGAGGAGGATGCTTGTGCTGGCGCACTTGCATTCGGCTGGACGAGAAATGCTACGGGGACCTGCGGACCGCTGGTAGAGAGGACGCTGAATGATGGTGACACGCTCTTCATTCAGTGCACTCCAAAGGTGCTGGTGGGAGAGGCAACGGTACTGGTAGATGCACAGGGGCGCCTGCAGCGGCCGGCTTCAGACATCAAGGTGCTTGAGGGCATGTCACCGAAAGAGCTGGCAACGTACTTCAGCAACGATCCGCTGGAACTCATCAAACAGTCCAAGAAATTCCTGTTCGACGCCGGCGCCATGTGGCACAACGACAAGTTCGCGAGCCATTTCATCAACTATTTCATCCGCGCAAGGAACGGATCCCGCGTTCTAGATCCACAGTTGCCGCCTCCGACGTTCACAGATGTGGAGGAGCCGATGGAGAGTGTGTACTCCTACCTATTTTCTATTTGGCTCGGGTCGAACAAGGAGAAGCTTTTTGTTCCTTACGACAAAGCCGCCGCTCCCTCACTGTCAGGATCCACAATCACGACGAGGGAGCGCCTATTCCTATCAACCACCATGTCCGCGATAGCACTTGGCATCCTCTGCTTATACGCCCTTGTTTCCGTGTTGGTATACCTTCGGCGTCCAGGACAATACCTGGCGAGACTGCCGACCTGCATCGCTTCCATTATTGCACTCTTCGCCGCGAGTGAAGCAGTGCGCGATTTCCAGGGTACGTCGCGGTATGGAAAGAAGGAGAGGGCGAGATACCTGGAAGGCCTGGGGCTGCACTACGGGTATGGAGGTTTCATCGGGAGGGATGGCAGAGTGCATGTTGGTATTGAGAAGAGTTCGCATTTGGCTACAAGGCGGACGACAACCTGGTGGGAGAAGGCATTGAATAATTATCGGAAGCGCTGAAGAGACGTGGAATTGAAGGTCGCGCAGGAGCAATTGGTTGACCAGCGCCATGTGAAATGAACCATTTCAGTCTTGGATGCTGTATGTTCCCCCGGCCAGCCGCGCAGGGTCACCCTCTTGTTCATCGCATCCCTACGGACGGCAGGTGACATCGACATCCAACTCCGTCAGGGGCAATCTCCGAGGGAATGACGGCGGAAAAGTTTGTTTGCAGTTGGCCTTAAAACAAAGGAATCGCCGATGGCTTTCACGCATGAAGAACATTTACAGGGGCTCATTTCACGTTACGAAGGTATATGTGTTCTAACCTTCATTCTGGCTTATGGCTTCGCTCATCTTGGTCAAAGGGTGGCAATGCGGATGTTCATGCGATGGAGAAAGGGGCGACGGTCTGGGCGAGATGTTTTGAATCCACACGAGGAAAGAAGAGCTGTACTGTGTACTGAGCGGAATGGCCAACAGGTCTGACCATGAACGACAAATAGATAAACATTGGCTTTTGTGCTCGATTGGGCATGCTTGAAGTCTTGAAATCCTGGTACCCGGCGTTCACCCATTGCTAGATGTATCTACTTGTGCCGTCCCCTGACATATGCAGATTCTTACTGCTCGCAGAGTTGGCTCAGTCGTGCCATCAACATATGTCGTTCGCAGTGGCGAGTTAGAGAAGTAAATGTACATCTGAATGATTGTACGTGACTGGACAAGGCAGTAGTCGCGCCACAGGGAAGGTGGATTACTAGTTTGGGAAACTCAATTCAAGACAAGCACTGCCTACGGAGATGGGGAAGCGTTTGGGAATGGAAACCGAGCTGGAAAAGGAGAGATGCCTGGTCTCGCGGGTACGAAGTGTAAAATGATGATGATAATGGGGACTAGCAGGATGTTACGTGACCCGGGAATGAAGGACCCCTGTTTCGGAGATGGAGGGATTGGGCCAGGGTGCTCGGTCTTCTTCAACCTCTCGCAGGATGCAAAGCGGACGGACTCCGAGTTGAAAGCAAGTTTTATGCTCCATAATCTAGGTAATCGCAATAATGTGTGCTGCGAAGCACAGTAACCATCGCGGGAGCAGGTACACACATTTCGAGTCGTCTTCGCCAATCCTCGACGGCAGACACGTTGAGGTGGAGGAAGGTTCCAGCGAGCTGTTTCAGACCCATCGACGTGGTTAAGCTTGAGTGCTGCGCCGCGTGGCGGCATAGCCGGCCACGAGACTGCCGAGCGAAGGAAGTGAGAACTACAATAATTTGCGTCCATATTGCCCTCCAGATTTGGAGCACAACGCACTCCGTATGGTACGGTAGTACAGAGTAATCAGTACTCCGTACTCCGTGCGAGGGAATCTATTGTAGGAAGGTCAGCGAACGGATAAAGGGGAGCCTAGAAATAGAGGGTGGGTTGTGTGCGAAACAGGGCCTCAGTCAACTTCTTTTGGAGTGCTGCATGCGTCCGTTGGCTATGGTTTGCGTCACATGCAGAGTGTCACAAGCGGCTTTAGGCGGGTTGAATAATAATGGTGTTGGAAGCTGAAGCGTTGCAAGTCCTCTGGGTCACAACAACTCGCAGCGGCTCGATGCTGTAGCACGCAAGCAAAGTCGTGCAGGCGCGCTGTCCCAACGATTCCACAGGCAGCTGAGGCCCGATGGGCGCACATTGAGCGCTGAAGCGTGAGCGAATCGGAGAGGGGATGTGAGGGGGATGCCAGAGGAGCCAGCCGTGGAAACCTGAAGCGGTCGGGCGGAGACGAGGCGGAGGTGCCGTGTTTCAGAATGAGAGGGATGAAAAGACGTCGTGGTGATCCCAGGCGAGGCTAAATTAGAGTTATCGATAGGGGGAAGGCATGCAGGGGTAATTCCACGTCGACGTTTGCGTAATCCCTGCTAGCGCAACTCCCCTTAGCGAGTCCCTGGCGACCGCAACGTTGGCCAGCCATCGTGAGTTGATCCTCCGGTGTTTCAAACAATCCGCTACTCTCCTCCCCACGCTCTCTCCACAGTCTCTCTATCCACAGCGAATCGAGGCCTCGATGTGCCTGCCCAGCCTGACAAGCCACGCTGGTCCTGTGCTCTGAAGCCCAGTCCTTGCTAAACCCCCTCGTCATGTCCATTCCGTGTCTGGGTCCGTTGTTTGATCCTCTCGGACTTCCCGCAGCATCATGCCCACCTCCCGACCAGTCACCTCACTCAATCTGCCATGATTCCTTGTGACACCACTTGGGATATCCGCCGGGGCGCGGCTGCCCGTGTAGGTTATTTCGCGAAGGCCTGGAGCTTGTGTGCGTTTGCCCCTGGACTACTAGCCTCTTGATGATATAAAGCAATGCGTTCCCCCTTCTTTCGCTTCCCATCTTCAACTCGTCGCCGTGTTCCATTCTTCCTTGTCTACTTTTGCATTTGTCCTCTTGCCTGTGGCAGAGCATTTCGTCTTCGGACATTACTCTCCTTAACATTTGTGATCCATCGTTGAAGCGTCGACGGTTGGCTACCGGACTGCGTCCTTTCACTCGACTACCACTGCATCCGTCCCTCCAAGTAAGTTACAAATCCGACTTTTTCTCTTGGCGTCCCGCTGGTCACCGTTTGCTGTTCCCTTCCTGGTCTTCACATCGTCTTTCTGTGCCAGTCCGTTACTGTGGACTACACATTCCTTTCTCGAGAGCTTTCCACGCCGTACACAAAGAACCAGTCGAATTTCTCCATTGTCCCCACAGTCTGACAGTTTCATCAGTTGCATCACTTCAACCCAGAGCAAACCGTTCGAATCCTCCAACAGCCTCTCGACCTTCAGCACTATCGCATAGCTGGTCTACGCGACATCGCACCACTCGACCCATTTCTTCAATCGATTCAAAACCGGCACCATGAAGTTCTCTTCGTCGATTCTGGCCTTTGCTGCCAGCGCTTCTGCCCATATGGTCATGGAGTATCCTAAGCCATATGGACATCCCAACAACTCGCCACTTGACAACAGTGGCGCAGACTTTCCTTGCAAGGCCACTGGACCCGAATCGTATAGCGTCACCGAGATGAACGTGTGGAATGCAGGAGAGAGCCGTGAGGTCGAATTCAAAGGCGGCGCAACTCACGGTGGTGGAAGCTGTCAATTCTCACTGACGCCTGGTACCGCCCCAACGAAAGAGAGCCAATGGAAGGTCATTCACACTGTCCATGGTGGATGCCCGGCGAATACCAAAGGCAACCTTAGCGGCAGTCCCGACAATAAGGACGGCCTAGCCAAGATCGCAGTCACTCTCCCGTCCGACCTCCCGCCTGGAGAGTATACCTTCGCGTGGACCTGGTTCAATAAAGTCGGCAACCGAGAGATGTACATGAACTGCGCACCCATCCAGGTTGGCGGCGGTGGTGGCAAGGTTGGTACCGCTGACGTCTCTGCGGTTTTGGGCAGCCTCCCGGATATGTTTGTGGCCAACATTCCCCGCGAACAATGCCACACCTCAGAGTCCGTCGACTTCCAGTTCCCCGACCCCGGTCAGAGCGTTGAGCAAGCTCCGAATGCCGAGCTGGGCTCCCAGCTTACTGGACCTGGGTGTGCCGCCATGACCAAACTGGGAGCTGGCAATGGCCAGCTTGGAACCCCTTCGCAACCCACTGGCTCTCCTGCCCCTCCCGCCGAATCCAAGGCCCCCACAGTCACCGCTGCTCCGTCTCCCACCGCGAACAATCCTGGTGGTATCTTCGCACCCGGCGCCTCTTCAGCCCTTCCCACCGAGAAGCCTGCTCCGACCGCAGTCCCCCCTCCTCCCGCGCCATCATCATCTCCTGCTCCCCCTGCGCTCTCCCCTCCGGCGAACAACACCCCTCCCGCTTCGGGCGATGCTGTGCCTTGCAATACCGATGGCGCTATTGTGTGCATTGGCAACAACCAGTTCGGTCTTTGCAACTTCGGCTTCGCCATCCCCCAGAGCCTGGCCGCTGGCACCGTCTGCTCAAATGGAGTCATCTCTGCAGCCGCCCAACGCCGTTCGATTCGCTTCCCTCGAGCGCACTTGGAGCGGGCACACCTGCATCGCCGCCATGACTCCGTGTTGTGATCGCTATGGAAGGCACCCTCTCCCTTTGCTCTACTGGCGCCAACAAAGTCAGTAAAAGTGAGCTTATGTACATACATTGGAGGATGCTGTGTCCCTTGACACCCCCTCCTTCCTTTCTGCCGTGATTCCCCTGCATTTTCGCATTTACCATTTCAAGGTCCTTGTCACTTGGAGTGACCTCAATTGGCTCTGTACTTATACTTTTTTTTCCTTATCTACTCTTTCGTTCGTGTCTAAGCTCGATATGGTTCAAGCTCAGCATGCCTTCTTTTCGCATAAAAGTTAGCATCGGGCGATATTCTTTTCCGCATCGACTGGTGTCATGTAGCAAGAAATGAACAAATGCCTCGGATAAGACAGTCCCATTCTGCAAGTGAAGGCTTGTTTCTCGACCCTCTATGATCTAGTTGAACCCATGTATACTCAGCCATCTTCCGATAACGCCGGGAAACTCTGTGTGCCCACGACTTGCAGCTTTTAACCTGCCCGGCTATCACCTTTTTGTTCGAATATTCAAGGGGATGGTTGCGGATATTTCCTGATGTGGAGCTTAGTCAGCTCTTCCCCTTCCCCTCGAGCTCGACCGCGCCCAGCCCAGGGCCCAGGTCCCACAGCTTCGAGCAAACAGCGCAGCCGCAGATGCAACCCACCCAGGCACACGACGACGACACCACCCGCAACACTTTATTGACAGTTCTCTCCTTCGCGCCAGCTATTAGTTCGCCCTAACGCACCTTGCATTGCTGCTTCGGCGCTCGTCCCGCCCACCACCACCAGGGTCTCTGTTACCCTCCCCGCCTCACCCCTCGTTGCCTTTCCCATTTTCGCCACTCCCCTTCACAATCAACATACGCAAGCTTCACAAAGGCAGCTCATCATGGAGAACAACCAGCAGGGTTTTGACCAGTCTGCGTATTTGGACAATGCTATCCGTGCCGTGAAGGATAAGAAGCCGCTTCCGGAGATCGACTTCACTTTACATACAATGGAAGATGGCACACAAGTCAGCACTTTAGAGCGCGTATGCAAAGGTACGGTGGATTTCTGCCACACACGTCTTCTCATCGCGTTTCACGCGCAGTACCCCGCTTCTTGGGTGCAGATACAACTAACACAGTGCTCGTTAGATGTCCAGGCTCCTGCCTTCCACCCGCCCACGCAAGAACAGTTTCTGTCGCCCCAAGACCGCACGAAACCAAATCTTCAATTTCTCAAGCAGCACTTCTATCGCGAGGGTCGCCTGACAGAGGACCAGGCGCTGTGGATCATAAGGAAAGGCACCGAGATTCTCAAGTCCGAGCCTAATTTGTTGGAGATGGATGCCCCCATTACCGTATGCGGCGATGTTCACGGACAGTACTACGACCTGATGAAGTTGTTCGAAGTCGGTGGAGATCCGGCCGAGACACGCTATCTGTTTCTGGGCGACTATGTCGATCGAGGGTATTTCAGCATTGAGGTGAGGAAGCACTGGCGTGATGTGGATTGAAACCCAGGCTGACATGCAAAGTGCGTCCTGTACCTCTGGTCACTGAAGATCTGGTATCCCAATACTCTTTGGTTGCTGAGAGGGAACCACGAGTGTCGGCACTTGACTGATTACTTCACCTTCAAGCTCGAGTGCAAGCACAAGTACTCAGAGGCCGTGTACGAGGCTTGCATGGAGTCCTTCTGCGCACTTCCCTTGGCCGCCGTCATGAACAAGCAATTCTTGTGTATACATGGCGGACTCAGCCCGGAACTGCATACTTTGGAAGACCTCAAGAGTGTAAAGCCGCACCTTGTCCCCCAATGTTGGCGGTGTACTGACATTTCCACCAGATTGATCGTTTCAGGGAACCTCCTACTCACGGATTGATGTGCGATATCCTATGGGCTGATCCACTTGAGGAGTTCGGGCAAGAGAAAACAAACGACTTCTTCGTACACAATCACGTCCGTGGATGCTCGTACTTCTTCTCGTACCCTGCGGCATGTGCCTTCCTCGAAAAGAACAACCTGCTTTCCATCATTCGTGCACATGAAGCCCAGGATGCAGGCTATCGCATGTACAGGAAAACTCGGACGACCGGTTTTCCAAGCGTCATGACCATCTTCAGTGCGCCGAACTACTTGGACGTATACAACAACAAGGCAGCCGTGTTGAAATATGAGAACAATGTGATGAATATCCGGCAATTCAGTAAGTCAATTGATCGATAACTCAGCTTTGCGCTAACCGACCTAGATTGTACTCCGCACCCCTACTGGCTCCCCAATTTCATGGACGTTTTCACGTGGTCTCTTCCTTTTGTGGGTGAAAAAAGTAAGATCCCTTTCCGACTGACAAAGTACATATCCTTACAGCTATAGTCACCGACATGCTCATCGCAATACTCAATACTTGTTCCAAGGAGGAGCTCGAAGAAGAGACCCCGAGCTCACTGTCTTCTGATGCGGCTTCTCCACCCCTACCAGAGAATATGGACCCGAATTCAACAGAGTTCAAGAGGCGTGCAATCAAGAACAAGATTCTTGCCATTGGCAGGCTCTCCCGCGTATTCCAAGTTTTGCGCGAAGAATCAGAGCGTGTAACTGAGTTGAAGACTGCTTCTGGAGGTCGGCTCCCAGCAGGAACTCTGATGCTCGGTGCAGAGGGCATCAAGCAGGCCATTCATAGCTTTGAAGACGCTCGGAAAGTCGACTTACAGAATGAGAGACTGCCACCAAGCCAAGAGGAGGTTCGGAGGTCTCAGGAATTGAGTCGAGAGCAGGCTCTCGAAAAGGCCACCAAAGAGGCCGAAAATGATCCAGGCCTTCAGACTGTGGCCAGAAGGATCAGCATGTGAGTGCTCTTTACGTGGATGCAATAGTGATCTGGTCTGACGCGAAAATCAGGTCCTCCGGCTCGGGACGCGGCAGGAAAGGCTGATAGGATCACGAAATATATGCCTCTGCTTGATGATGGGAACGAGTTCCTGTTTCCTTTGGATCGGCAGCTTCAGCACGTATACCCGACTCGGAGGATTTATTAACGTGTGTTTATGCTCGAGGTCAGGACTTAGAGTATACATACAATAAACGATAATGATGGCGGGTTGGAGACTTCCTTTAGGCAGCTTTGCACAAATTTTACATTTACTTGAGTCGTAGAATCCGATTCCTGGCATATTCATCTCTTTGAGTGGTAGCTGTCCCTGGGAGCTGTATAGATCATGTGACCCTCTCGGACCAAGCTTTTTCCGCTCCAGGGCTCTTTCCAACCTCTACATCATTCCCAATCACGACGAGGTATGGCAACGACCGCACCCGATGCCTCCATGGGTGGCCTCTGTGCCACGATGCTCATGTTTCCCACGGGGAAGAGCAATTGGAAGACCATTGCGATCTTTAGCCCCATACAACTGGCCCCAATTTAACACTCGCTTCCTTCGCCGACAGTATGCGACCACGCTCGTTTCTCCGACTGCTATCAATGCCCGTCCGGATGTACCGTCTCGAAACCAGGAGCTCTACAATGCGCTTACTGATCTTCATAAGACGGCCGAGCAGTATGTCAATCTTAGCAGAGTTCAATTGGCGTTGAGGGGCCTGGCTGCGCAAGAGCCTGTGATGAGAATTGCGGGTATGCATGTCCATGAATTTATCACGGAGCTCGGCGCTGATTGGTACTTTGGAGAATAGTGCTGTCAATGGATAGCCAGCTTCATGCGCAGAATCTTGCACGATTGCTACTCGCCGATCCGCTGGGTTCGGTCGCACAGTGGGAGAAGGAGCTGGAGAGGCTGGACATTGAAGAGAAACCGGTGCTGTTGCGGTATGGTCTTTATGCTCAGTTTCTGACGTGATACTAACCCCCGTGAAAGGTTCGGTGAGGAAACGGACGCCCCTTCCACGTCGCCCCTATATAAGGTCTTGATGGTTCCGTCGCCGACACTCAAATCGCATAATTTGGAAGTGTTGGTCTCGACTCTGAACGTCGAGGCGGTCGAGGGCCCATTGGCCACTACAAGAGAAAGCGCACAAGATGCTGTATTGGTTCCGAAGCTTCGGGCAACGTCAGCGAGAGGTCTGCCGGTTCCTTATCCAGTCCACAAGACCCTCGTCGCTGGCCAAGGCTTAGACAGAGCTGTGTCATATGGGAGGTTTACGGCCGATAGCCCTACCAATATGGGGAGTATGATCAAGGTAGCAATTGATCTGCCACCACTCAAGGAAGAACCACAATCGGACGCAGCCACCCAATACTCAGTGATCAATACAAACGTAGGGTCGAAAGCACTGACAAGCTTCCGCGAGTCCATTGCCAATTCGGCCATATACGAGCAAGGATGGTTCCGAAGCGGCCTACCCAATCTTACACAGTGGTTGACTCATGGTTTACAGCCATCGGAGCCAATCAAACCGGCGATGAAAGCGTTCATAGGCTCTATCTTAAATGACACGGAAGCAACAATCATGAAGGAGGATGCTCTGGAGCTGGAGAAACTTTCCCACTCACTTACACCCAAGGAAACGGCTTTGTCAATTCTGAATCACCTGGCCACCTGGGCGGAGCTGTCTCATACCGAGTTGCGCGATCAACTCGATGCGGCCTTTGTGGCGAGAAATTGGCATAAGCTATCTTGGTGGAAGCTGTTTTGGAGAGTCGACGATGTTACAATGATTACGAGCGAGATACTTGAACAACGATGGCTCGTCGGCGCAGAAAAGCGAGGTATTTTCCTTGCGGGCCGTATGGATGAAGCCAGTTACCCAAACATTCTGGAGTATCCTCAAAACGCCGTCCTAGAACAGGGGTTACCGGAACCCTATATTATCGAGTCATCAGTCTCTGAGAAACCGCCTCAGCAGTCTTCAGGAACAGTACAAACCGCCCTCTCCACCGAAGTCCGCCCTCTCCAGCCCTGGCACGCACAGATCTCCACTGCCCGTACCTCTCTCATTCAGGAAACCATTCCACCCCTCCAAGCCTTAGCACAACGTCTCGTTCTTAATACTCTCTCCACAACGTCACTGACGTCCGCGCTTTCAGCCCTCCTGTACGTCTCCATGCCGACCATATCCCTTTTCGAAGCTGGTGCTGTCGCTGCTCTCGGCCTCGTGTACTCGCTTCGCAGGATGCAGAAGCAGTGGGAAGATGCGCGAGAGATGTGGGCTGTATGTATACGGGAAGAGGGACGCAGGACACTAAAGGCGACTGAGGAGGGGGTGAGGTGGATTATCAAGAGTAAGGATGAAAAGAGTGCGGTCGACGATGAGGGGGTGAAGGAGAGAAAGGCAGCGAGAGAGGCCGTAAGGAGGGCTAGGGAAGCGCTGGGTAGGCTATAACTGCTTGTTGTATAACATTGGTCTGTATCATAGATATAGTGGGTTTCGGCGATGGATGTATGAGTTGCGTTTACCTATGAGCTTTCCCACTGTTTAGGCCGTGCGGGCCTGGTGGTTCTGGACAATTCATTCCGCCAGGGCATTCCCGCATTGTACTAGAATGTCTGCGTTTGGTCTCTGAGGATATTATATCGGCGCACATTGTCGCAGGGTTTGGTCGAAGAAGGATCTATTTCCACAGTTATACCAATAGCTGTCTAGTTCATCTATCTTCGGCTTTTTGTGTTTTTGTAACTCATAATTGCCCCTGTCTATCCGTTTTCATCTATACCACGTAGGCGTTGGCTGCGCCAAAAGACCCATCATCCAACCCACTTCTACTCATCTATCCAACCTTCTCCCCTTCCAACCACGCACTCCAAGCACAGATTACTCTCCACTAAGCCCACATAGCCCTAAACTTGGTATCAAACTCCTCCCTAAGCGCCTTAAACGCCTTCAACACATTCATGAGTCCCGCACCTTCCTCCCAAGTCGGCGCCTCGTCCCTCTCCGAATTCGCCCTCGCCCCGCCCTTCTTCTTCTTCTCCGCCAACAGCTCCTCCTGGAAATCCTCCTCATCGGCATCCGCATCCCACGAGTCCGCCACCTTCTTCTTCTTCTTCACCTGCGGCGGTACCTTCGCCCTGCTACCATTGGCATCGGCTCTGCCGGTAGCCATGGACGCCGTACTCGCCGTCTCGTAGCCTGAATCCTCGGGGAGAAGTCTATCTTCTGCGCGCTCTTCCTCCTCGTCCCCCTCGCCCCGCACCTCCGCGAAGCTGAGATCAGAGGCACTTGTTAGGTTCATGAAGTTGGATAGACTCGTGATGATGGTGGCGAGCACGAGACTGAAATCGTTGAGCACGAACCACACATCTCCAGAGCGGATGCGGTTCGCGGTGGCGAGGGCGTGGACATCGCCATGGTTGAAGAAGTCGTACAGGTAGGCGTTGAGAGGGAGGGAGCTTTCTTCCGGGTAGATGGTGACGTAGGGGACGACGGCTTCTTCGAGGAAGACGCCCGAGCGGGCCGTGTGGCAGAGGTCATGGATGGATTCAAAGGAATCTGTAGCACCGGAGAGGGCGACGAAGGGGGAGCGGACGGTTGTTGGAGGGCGGAACTGAAGTGTCTGTGCAGACTGCGGGAAGGAGTCGCCGCCGACCTTAATTCCGGTGAGGGGGAGGGAGTCATCCGGGTCGTGGACGTGCTGTTCTATGAAGGTCTGGACGTAGGCTCTGAAGACCTCAAGAGTATTTTTGTTGTGTGAGCGCAGGACCTCAGCTGCGCGGCTGGGAAGTGGCGGCAAGAAGACGATCGAGGGGCTTTTCTTGACGACCTCTTTGACGAACTCTTGATCAGAACGCCTGCAGTATATACGGCCGAAGAGGTGAGAGAGTGTAAGCATAAGTTCCTGCAGAACCTTTGTCGGGTTCTTCTCTATATCCGCGCAGAGCTCATGGAAAAAGCCGTCTTTTAATAGGGCGTGGAATGCGAATGCGGAGTTCTCTGCGAAGTATAAATGACTGACCAGTCCGGCGAGGTTAAGCGGTGCGCCACGTGCATCCAAAAGATATTGGCGGCGGAGGTATTCGATGGAGAATCGTAGGTGATGTAATACTGTCATCTTAGATTCTTCCCCGCCTAAGTAGAGTCGTGGCTGTGATAGCAGTGCGTTGATGGACCGAATAGCGAACGGAGAATTTTTCGACTCATGAAGAAGCGTGAATAACCGTAGAACAAGCGTAGTGGTGATGGGGAAATGCCCATTTAGGTCAGGAAGCCGCGAACTAAGTAGCCTCCGAACCTTGCTCGTCGATATGCCGTGGAAGACGACATTTCCAAGCATGTCGAAACCACGACGGCCAGCACGACCGGCAGCTTGGCGATAGTTGAGAGCAGTCAGGAAGACCGAGTCACCTGAGAAGACGACGGTCTTACAAGGCATGTTCTGTACAGTGGTCAGCAAGACTCTCCGCATTATGTGATTGGTATATACTTACGATACCAAGAGCAAGTGTTCCCGTGGCGATGACAACTCGCAGATACCCTTTCCGGAACAGAATCTCGACCACCTGGCGGTACTTGCGGTTCATACCAGCATGATGAACGCCAATACCGCGTTTCAAACTGTCCAGCAGGTATTCCGGCACTTGTCTCCGAATGAGCTCCTTCATATATTTGTAAATGTCATCTTGGGTCAGCTTCTTCCGGTCGGCGAAATGGAATCCTTCAACAGGATCATCAGGGTTGAAGGATGCCCATGGGCTGGCTTCACTATCGGCGTTGTCCTGTAAGAGGTCGGCTTTGCTTATGACTTCCTCATCCTTGCCCTTCTTTGATATCTTCTGGGGTCGACGCTTCTCTGCTTTCGTCATGGCTTTCTTCCAGGCATCCCAGGATTGCAGCATGGACTTCCACTTCGGGCTCGTCTCCTTCCATCTTGTTTCAGCTGAAACCAGCTGGCCCAAGAGCACTCGACACATCCGCTCACACATTCCTCTCTCGTAGTTGAAGACGATCCCGGGTAGTGCATCTTGCTCGTGGAGTGTGCTGAGCAAAGGCAGAATATCCTCCGGGTTATGCTCGTCAACATCGACGTCTTCAACTCCGTCTTCATCTGGTTTCTTTCCTTTGCCCGCCTCACGTTCAACCAATTCGCGGTTCAGATCGTTAAATACCGCCTCGAACGGTGACTGACTATCCGCCAGCCATCTGCGGAGAAGCGCCTTAAGCTTGTTCTCCCAGTTGATGACATCGATCTTCCTGATCAGCTCCGGAAGTGCATTTGCAGGGTCTAACGCCTTGTCGACTGGGTATTCCCGAGTCTGATGCTTTGTCATGCTTTGCCACAACGTGAAGCAATCGTGTGCTTCGAGGCTGAAGTCATCGGGCATTCCTCTTGCTCGGTGGATCAAGCTCGCTACCGGGTGAACAAATGTGAAATCATTACAACCATCTAGACCGAGCTGAGCGAAGGCACGCTTCTCGGACATCCCTTTGAAGTGGAAAGATCGAGGCGGAGTGTAAAGGAACTTCCGGAGATCTGAATACCTGTGGGGATGGGTAATCATTTTCAAGTCATTACCAATGGCCTTTTGGGTGGAGGCAAGCCAGTCGCTGAACTCCTGCGGATTTCCGATGGTTGCCGAAAGCGCGATTATGGGACAAGGCGCAAGCAACAAGAGCTGCTCCCAGATGAGACCATCCTCTGCTTGACTTATGCAGTGGACTTCATCGAAGATGATCCACTTAACACGCTCCGACCATGATTTCGCATTGCTCGGCGCGAGTAGCATAATCTGCAGAATATGAGGCACTGTCACGAGAATCTGGCATCCTATCGGATTGTTGATCCTGTAATCGCGGGTGTGAATGGCCCAGACAGAATTTCCTGCATATTGATAGGTCTTAGAATAACGAGCCTGGATTTCCGCAGCAATTTGATTGACGAGTGCCTTCGTTGGTGCAACATAGACTAAGACGTCTTCATTATTCGTTCTGAGCACCTGCTCCATGGCGTAGAATGAGATGAAGGTTTTACCCGCCGAAGTAGGGGCAATTACGAGTAAGCTCCGCCTGGCGTCAATCTCATCGAGGACCTTGCGTTGCCATGCATCAGGCTCAAATGGTACACGTGGGTCCGGAGCCGAGTCGATAGTTCGGTCAAAGTAAGGCCCACAATAAGCCAGTTGAAAGTCCTTTGACGGTAAACGAACACGTAGATCCAATGATGCAAGGTTTTGGAGTACGAATCTGAAGGCTAGCGGTCTGTCGCCTTCAGGCGCTGGAATGTCTAGGGGCGGCAAGCCCAGAAGCTCAACAGCAGTCTTCAAACAGTTGGCAATCGTTTTGGTGACAGTCAACCGTAGTCGCGAGAAGGAGTGGACGCTGTCGAAAATGAGGGCTGCAATGTTGAGATTCTTGTCTTTCGTCTTTTCACGACAACAATCGATCCAAATGGCCAATAGTGTGTTGAGCATGAACAAGCGCACTTCGGCCTCCAACGTCTCGCGCTTCAAAGGCGTATTGAGTGTCTTTAAAAACTGGTTGGCTTTGGCAAATTTTGCAACAGATTCCTTCTCCTTCTCCAGGGCAGTGCATGTTGCCCGCCAACCTTGCACCAATCTCTCGCTGGTTGCTTCTTCTTTACGCGACTTCGAAGCAGCGATTTCTGCCAACATAGCTTCCTTCTTTCCTACAGCTGCCTTTTTACCTCCTTTCGCCTGTCCCTTTGCACCCTTCGTCTCTGGCTTAGGCTTGACAGTATCGTCCTTCTTGGCAGGTGGAAGCTGTGCAGGAGTCCTTGCTTTGGGCCCGACCGTCACAATTTCTGGCTCCAGTGCCCTACCAACTGCATTCGTAAGACTGGCGGCATAGGCCATCATCTCGGCCATGAACCATTGGTTACGACGACGGGCAAAAAATTGCTGTTTCTGGGTGCGGGCCAGCTGTTCGTCTCTCAACTTCGGATCGATAGGGCGTTTGCTGTTGTGCCAATGGGAGACCTCACGAAATATCTTATCGGCCCTTGCATCAGGCTCATCTCCGAATCTGTCCACCGCGAGGTGGATGGGTGCGAGATGTTTCGCAATAACATCGTTTTCGAAGGGAAGCACCGCGTAGGGCCTGCTTTCTGTGGGTTGCGCGTGCGGCGCTGGCTTGTGTTTCGATCCACCCAGGTGCTCATTGGATGCCTGTTCCTTGATTGATGCGCCTAAGGCGTTCAAAGCACCACGCAAGAGCTCGTATCGTGGGCCAGCACCGCAGTGTTGGTCGTGAAGACATGCTGAGAACAGGTGACCATCCACGAGGTCGGCAATATCGCAGTGATTCACCTTGAAATCAGAGAATCTGGGGCCCCAGGCACCTGAATCGAGC
The DNA here is from genome assembly GCF_010094085.1 of Westerdykella ornata. NCBI lineage: Eukaryota > Fungi > Ascomycota > Dothideomycetes > Pleosporales > Sporormiaceae > Westerdykella > Westerdykella ornata. The sequence continues at coordinate 352,629 of NW_022986860.1, read as the reverse complement.
ACTCGGCGTGCTTCTTGAATGAACTTATGCAAGAATTCTTGGTCGGCCCCTAGAAGCGGCTCGCTCACAACAGATCGATTCGGAAGAGGAAGCTCAGTTAAGAGGGTGAGGTGCCTCAGAAAGGCGGACGCATGATAACCTGACGTATCTTCTTCACGCAGAAGTTTACTCAAGACCACAAGTGATAAGTATTCGCGTTCCGTAAGCGCGCTATTCTTTTCGTTCGTCTTGACCTTGTCGAGGGCCTCCCTGAGGCCCTCATGGAAAGGTGGCTCGGGGGTCGCCGATAGGTCCAAGTCGGATAACTATGGAGTGCAGTATTAGCATCGTAAAGATGGGGGCTGAGACGGAGAAACTGATTTACCAAACGTGTCAGTTCGTCATGCTTTGTGTGACGAGTGCTTTCTAAAACGGCTGTGATGACCTTGGTGTCCCTCCATTCCAGGTCGTTAATCAAGGCGACATTATACTCATGGATGAGAACCCAATGGATGAGTAAACGGAACATGGCCTTGGCCTTTGTTTTACTCTGCTTCCCTGGCTCTTCTACATCTCCAAGAGCATTGAAGGCCGTAGTCTGTTTGGAAAGTTCGTCAAGTTGGCTGGACGCTCCATCGTGGCACATCACGAAATACAGGTCCGTCGCGTCCAGATACCTTGCAAAGGCAGTGGAACGAACCGAAGGGAAAACATGGACCTCAATACCTGGGTGGACTCGTTGGAGGTTGACCTGCAAGTGGCGGATGATGACAGAGCGAGCAAGCAGGAACTTGTCCTTGTTGATGCCCTTTGCCCATGCTGGCACACAAGAGTTCCGATGTTGGTCGAAAAATGCAATGTGGAAATTACAACGTCGGTTTACGAGGCCTTGAAGAAAGCTCTCTACGGCATATGTAGCATGCAAAAGCTGGAATCCAGAATAGAAATCGAGATGCTCATCCGCGAGGCAATGAAGGAGAAGGCCGTCGCCTTCAATCAGGAATAGCTCATGGCCGGCATAATCGCCAACAACGTCAACCCTTCTGCTGTACAGTTTCGAGTAAAACTCAAAGACAGGGTCCAGAGTGACTGTCGAGTCGGAAAGAGTGGGATCGGCCATGTTGAAGGTGCGGGCGGCAGCCAGGAAGGCAGGCTAACCTTGGTATGATTCTCAAAAGAGTGACGGTGTCGTAAGCATTGGGTACCGGATAAGTCGCCCGTTCGAATGAATATCCTGTATACTAGAGCAGAAAGATATGTAGACCAGAGGGTTCGGATGGTTGGGGATAGGTTGTATAGAGGCAAACACTGAGTTTTCGGATCGTCCTGCACTGGCTGGGGAGGTGTGGCGCTTATCGATAAGTCTGTGGCGGGGTGGATGTGGCGCCTCATTTTTACACAGCACAGCAGGAATTTTCCTTTTCATGTGGATACCTTTTGCTGAAGTTCGAATTCACTCTAATTCCCTGTTCTCCACGCGTCCTCTTTTATAGACATTACAATCACGCAGTCCTGCGGGCAGGCATACACGCAATCACGTGAGAATTTCGGGCTAGTGAATTCACTCACAGCGTCTCCAACCTCAATCACAGCTCACACTGGAATATGCTCCGATAACGATAACAAATTCTCGAACGACTATACACCAAGCGCAGGGTGCGCATACGACATGTCGACCGACGCGCCAGTCCCGAATCTAAGCCACCTTCCCCCAGAAATGCTCGACTTCACGCTCAGCAAAACCTTCGGCGCGCTGGCTCCACGCCTTGGCCGCTTGACACTTCCCGGACGGAAACCTCTGCTGACCCCGGACTTTCTGGGAAACACATCTCGAGGCGCGGTACCGCATATTTCGCAGGATATCTACCGCAGTCGAGCGAATCTGGGGGGTGTTTATATAGCTCTGGAAGACTGTGTGTTCGCTCTTCCCCCTCTACCCTCCTCTGTATGCACGTTGGCTGATTGGATATCGCAGTTGTTGAGAAACATCCACAAAAAATACCTCCAGTACTCCAATATGACGTCCCCGAACCCCTACGCCGCTTCATTGCTCTCCCCGACGCTGCGCTTCTGGTCTTGGGTGCTCGGAGGATGCCGCCTTTACCCACTCCGATGTCCAACACGAACTCCGAAGTAGCATTACAAACGTCGGTTGGTTTCAAGACCATAAGCTTAGAGTACTACGCCGCAGCTGCGCGGAAACTGCAGCCAGATATTGTAATAGGCCTTGCAGACATACCCTTCGGCCAGGAGTCCGTCAGCACGAAGAGGAAAGACAAAATGAGCGACAGGACAGAGGCCTGGATGCGGGACATTATAGCCAAGCGGAACGGGATAGACAAAGGAGAACGGCGATTCAATATCTTTGCCCCCTTCTTGCCTCTAGACAAGGATTTACAGCAGTGGTACTTGGAGCACTTGGTCGACGAAATGGCAGACCACATCAGCGGCATCGCCATCTACGACGCCTACCTCCTCGACGACCTCCCCGAGGAACTGCACAAACTTCCGAGACTATCCCTCCACCCACCCGCCAGCCCTCAAGAGCTCCTCCGCCAAATCTCCCTAGGAATGGATATCTTCACCATCCCCTTCGTCAATGAAGCCACCGACGCCGGCATCGCCCTCGACTTCACCTTTCCCGCGCCCGAACCCAGAGAGGACACTAAGACTTCTCGCCGCTCTCTGGGCATCGACATGTGGCAGCCCGAGCACGCCACATCCCTCATACCCCTCAGCACGGGAACCTCTTGCTCCTGCTACGCCTGCTCTCACCACCACCGCGCATACCTCCAGCACCTCCTCAATGCCAAGGAGATGCTCGGCTGGGTCCTCCTCCAGCTCCACAACCACGCCATTCTCTCCTCCTTCTTCGCCGGCGTCCGCGCCTCCATCTCCGCTTCCACCTTCGCTGCCGACGTCGCCGCTTTCGAAGCTTACTACGAGCCCCAGTTACCCGAGAAAACCGGGCAAGGGCCCCGCGTCAGAGGGTACCAGTTCCGCAGCCAGGATCACGCCAAGGGGGAGAAGAAGAATCCGAAAGCGTATAGTAAGGATCTCGAAGGAAAGGTGAAGACGGTGAAGGTGTTTGCGGCGCATGGACAGGAACCGAAGGAGAAACCGGAGACGAGGAATCTGATTGATGATGAGGCGCTGGAGGGTCTTGTGGACCTGGAAAATCTAAGATTAGAGGACGGAAATGGCAATGGGAAGGGGGAGCTGGAGTTGGAGGATGATGAGAATGGGAGAGCGTCGTCGTCTTCTTCGTGACATCTTATGCAAACGCGTTTAGAAATAGAGTTAGAGGTCATGAGCGACAGCCACCTGATAGATGGTGAGTGGCTGGAAAGCGGTGCAGCTATCCCACCCATCACTCTTGGGTATCAATTCCCTCTTATGAACTACCCTGCCTATCTGCACTGCCATTTGCGGTCCTACTACTCTCCCCTGCACTCCCAGCTGCCCCTCTCTCTGCCAAATCTGCCGCAGCCATTTCATCCTCATCTCGTGAGGTTGCCCCACTCCTCCGCCCCCGCCCAATGTCCTCGTCATCATCATCATCGTCGTCCTCCTCATCATCCTCCGATTCCTCCGGTCCACTAGCCGGATACCGAAACGACGACCTCCCGCTCTGCGAACGCCCTACCTCAGGCTTCCTCTTGCGTTCAAAGTCCTTCGCGTGAGCATCCCGGAGTATAGTACCTACGCGGCTGAGGCCACGGGTTAGAGTAACGACTACTTCTGGTTCCGAGTTGGCGCGGCGCCGTATCGATGAACGGGTACGTTGGCGCAGGCGTTGCTCCTCGACCTCAGCTGGAGAAGCGAACGTCTGGGCGTGTGATAGAGGCGCCCCGGGTAAGGGGGCAGTTCCAGGACGTTGATCATGATAATAGCGCCCATGGCGGTCAAATACTTGGGGTATGTGATCAGCGACTTGTGGGTGACGATGTATTCTCTGTTCTTCAGTTTCTTCTTCTGGGGTGGGAATGTCATAGGGAAGAGGGACGTCTTTCGCTGCCCGGAAGAGTCCCACATTCGTGCAGTGTTCATTTTCGACGCGGAAGAGGGTCCACATGCCGCGTCTGAAGATCTCGGAGAGGGAGACGAGGAAAGAAGTTATGCCGGAATGTTGGAGCTGGATAGGAATGCTGGCGTACGGGATCCAGCTGAATCTGAGGATTGGGTCAGTGATCATGGCGACGTAGTAGGGCCAGACCCTCTTGTAGCCTAGGGTCGGGCGCAGGAATTTGTTTTTGGCATAGGGGTCTCCGAGACTCCAGTCCATAACTACGTCCCATATACCTGTCGTTGACATGAGCGACCGTATGCCATGTTTTCCAGACGTAGTAGTACTTACTGGTGTAAATCGAATTGATGATGGCGAATGTAATGAACACAGCTCGGTTGGTGTCGTCCTTCGTTATGCGGTAGATACTCAATGTCATGTAGAAGACGACACCGGCCACATATTTTCCGCAGTTCGCAAGATGTGGGAACACATCCCCGGTATCCCAATAACGGCGAATACATTGCAAAGCTCGCCATACGGAGGGTATGGCGGTCAAGACGCCGATAGCACGGGAATGGTTCGAATTGCATTGAGGTGGACTCCCCCAGTCGTTGCCATAGAGGCAGAAGAAAAGTGCAACATTCTGAGATCGGAAGTCAATGGGACGGCCCGGGAGACAGTGAACGACGATACTTACGCCCATTGCATATGTGAGTGAGCAAAACATGTCTCCCATGAAGAAGTCTCTGAACTCGACTGGATAGAGCCCAGCAAGGATTAGGCGCCACTAAGAGAGTTGAGCGCGAGAAATGATTCCACATAGCGAGGCTACTCACCATAGAGTATAGCAGCCACTGCCGACTGCGGAAATATAGAATGGGAAGCGGCAAGAACAAGAGGGAAGCCGTGACTGTAACCAAGATGAGCGGGTACCAGTGGTACATGGCGTCTCCACCGATCTCGTTGAAATTGAGGAACATGAACAGTCCCAGAAGAAAGAAACAGAAGCAAGGAAGCTTTGATCGTCAGCGTGGAAACACAACGCACCCAGTGTAAACCTACCTCTGACAGTTGCCTCCAATCCAAATGGTGGCGGGTATCGAACTCGAAAACAAAGACATAATTGATCTTTGACCGGTGCCAAACCCGGCAAGCTAGGCAAAATAAGAGAAATAAAAGGTTCATCAAGAAGTATCCACCATAAAGCTGGTTCCGAGTTCAGTGCAGGCAAGCCAGAGCGGACGTGGATGAACTCACCTGCATAAGAAAACTTGTGTTGGTGCGGTACTTGGGACTGTGCAGTAACTCGAAAGCATAGACCAATCCCTGAATACCCAGTACGAGTCCAGCGGCCAGAGTCAAACCATTACGGAATGCATGCTCTGTGTAGTCACCCGCTCGAGCCATCTTGATGCGAAGCTTCCCAATAGCGACTTTATGATTTCCCTTTTCAAAGTACCTTGCATAGAGATCTTCAACGGTGCGAATGTGCCCTTCAAGTACGTCGCTTTGCACAAAGTATGCTTTATCCACTTTTTCTGCCATGTACCGCATCGTAGGACGCGCGTTGACGGTCTTATCGTACTTTTTGTTAATCTTACGGAAAGCGGTCCGGTTCAATAAAGCATACGATTTCAGTAACTCCAATCCCCGGTAATATTCCTGCAGAGCGATTTTGAGTTTCTTCCTAGCCGTTTGGTAAGGGACATCATGTGCTTCAGGCCTCCGTACAAAGTCGCGATGTGACTCGGAGGGATGTTGAGGGAGCAATGCTGCCGGCGTTGCCAGAGCTGCCATAGCCTTTGTTGACTTGCCATATTTTCCTGACTTTACAGCTCTCAGCGCAGCGTCTATCGGGTTCAGCCATGCCTGTTTGAGAATCGCCCCTCTGCTACCAGATTGCCCCCGCTCATCATCAGAGCCTGTGAGTGGGCCTTTCAGAAGACCTTCGCTGGCAGCGGTTTTCTTCTTCTCCCTTGCCCTGTTCTTTGCTGCTTGGCGAGCAACCAATTCATGTAGGCGGCGATCGCGCATTGTATGCAATTGCTCTCGTAATATCTGCAGACGCTCCGTAGCCTCTTCCTCCTTCTGCATATAGAAAGTCTCGATCTTCTCTAATTCAAGGTCCAGGAAGTGGAAGAAGTCCGCCTGCCGCATGTCCAAATCGCGGTAGGCCTCAAGCGGAACATCGCCTGGTGTAGGCGGTCCTGGTTTACCGTTCAAAGAGAATACCCGTTTGTACAGAGGGCGCGAATCCTCGACTTGTTGAATCGTCGACGAAGAGTTCATGCGTTTGGGGTTCAATAGGCTCCTGTATCGAAATGGTAGACTGGACGACCTATGATGAGCCGAACTCTTGGTGCCGATCTCCAACGCATTCTCCGTCGCTGGAGGCAGCCGGACAGATTTGGGTTTTGCCCCATGGGTCACATCGGCAGCGGAGGGGCCCGGCAGCGGAGAGGGTTGTTCGGCATCCAATGCAGCGCCTGGCAGCTTCAGAGAAGGCGGAGCTCTGCCGCGTTCATCGTGGACATCGCCCGCGTGAGGCGAAGGCGCCCTCTCTATGCTCCCATATCTTGTGGCCCCAGGGATCTGCAGGTGTTGGACGCTATTTAAGGGTTCTTCCTCAGAAGAGGAGCCAGCGTTGAGTTTCGATCGCAAGCTGGAGGCGCTTTTGCCCAAGGCAAGCGTTCCCAACGCTTCTGAACCGTCCAGATCAGTCCGGTTGAGGAAGTCATATTGAGGCGTAGCATTATCGGGCGACGATCCGAATGCCCCTACACCACGGCGGCGCAGGCGAGGGGTCTGGTTTACGGCGCGGAGTGCGCGTTGGATAGCCTTGAGCTTCTTCTTGCCAGCCCGGTAGTCCAGATACTTGAGGCGCCACTCCGGGACAAGTTCGCGCTCCAGCTCCCTAGGTACGGTCGTCAGCAGAGAACAGAGGTGGTGGAATGGCGAGACATGTACTTGGCGAACTTCATGGCAGGGTGGACAGTGGGAACGCACGCACACAACGTCAAACATTTGAAGTTGAATGTTGTGAAAGTTGAGTGACAGTGACGAGTGGGTGGACCGTGCACGTAGATCATTCCATCATTCAGGAACAGTTTTGAACTTGCATCAGCATCTCGGGTTCATCAGCCGCCGCAACCACATTTCTGGAATGCATCCACCTCTCCTTATGCATCGCCCCTACAATCAGAGTGTCGAATAGTATCCATTGCGTCCTGGTTTCACGCTTCTCTAGGCAAGCGAATGGAGCTAGCGACACAGCATATGTTGCGTCAAACCCTTCCAGTAACACACAATATGTTCTCCATTAATATTCCGGCCCATTAAATTAAATCAGCTACGGTCTGAATAGGAACCCCTTTTGGGCGCTTGTCTGCATGGTGAGCGGTCTTAAAGCCATTTCCGGCCAATGCCAGCCTCCGACTGGAATAACTCCTACAACAACCTCCTTCAGTGAATGTACCGGTGCCCACCAAAGATTGGCGGCGGACCTCGCTCTCTAGGGTCGTACTTGTCCATGTTCTGCTGCTGAATATAGTACTCGTCGTACATTTTCCCTGCTTGCTCCTCTGCATGTCGCTTCGCTTTCTCATGATCAAACCACTCGTGCCCCTCCTGCTGACAAAACTTGTCAACTTCAGCCCCGGCGAATCCCGCGAGCATGTCTTTGGCCATGCCATGCGATATGGGTTTGCCTAGGTCGAGGGATAGTATACTTCAATGTCAGTAGGGAAGGATTCATCGACGGACCTTCTTTGCGCTGATGATCTTCAAATGCTTTGAAGCCTGCTAGCGCCATTCCGCCCGCAAGAAACTCCTGGCCACGATGATGTTTCTGTTCGTCGACATCTCCATTTTCGTAGACACGGCTGTATGCTTGACTGCAGCTGTCTGCCCTATTTGTGAGCTCTCATGATCAATACGGCGTGTGGAAAGGAGGCTAGGAAGTACCCCAGTCCATGGTTATAGTAAGGCGAAGATGTTGATGCTTCAGAAGCTCTGAATACAGGATCCATTTAAATCTCTTTGCAGGTTAAGATATAGGTATAACCCCCGCATTCCGATGACGAAATCATGAAATTGATACTGTGTAAGAACCCTTGGGAACCCCGCCATGAGGCCAGGATCGGCACTAAGTGCTCGGTTAGAGCCTGGTCAAAAGCTTAGTTTGATGTCGAGAGTGAACGTTGCTCTTTACCTGTACATTTACTACAATATCTTGGCAAATCATAGATCTGACCCAAACTCTGAAAGACGGCGGAAACGAGAAGCGGGAATCTCGCCGTTATGCCTGGACGACTTCCAACCAAAGACGACTTCCCCTCATCACTCACTCTTAGTATAACTCCTCGTAAGTATCCATCAAGGGGTGCGTGCTAGTACGCATATAGACAAGTCATCGTAACAACATAGCATAGCACCTTCGGCTCAGCACCCCACAAACATCCTCATTCTCCTACACGGCCTTGGAGATACCAATGCCTCCTTCACGAAGCTCGGCCAGCAATTATCGCTCCCAGAGACAGCATGTATCGCCTTGCAAGCGCCCAATCCACTTCCTTTCGACCTTGAGGGCTTCCATTGGGGAGATGACTTAATCTTCGATCAGCAGACCGGCGCCATGGACGTGGACACCGGCTTCAAAACATCGACTCGCATCGTCGTCGACAAGATCATCAAGGATGGCCTCATCTCCAAGTGCGGCTACAGAGCCCGCGAAATCATGATCTTCGGCTTCGCACAGGGCGGCATGGTTGCCGTGCAAGCAGCAGCTGAATATGATGGAGAGGAGTTAGGCGGTGTCATAAGCATTGGAGGTCCCTTATCACTATCCGCACCGCTCACCGCGCTGCAGAAGAAAAGCAAGACGCCTCTACTCGTTATCAAGAGCTCCAAAGGTTCGGCCATTACAGATGGAGCTATTGCAAGATTAAAAGATGCTTTTGAGTTCGTCGAGGTCAAGGAGTGGAGGAAGAACGGGGATGGGATGCCGAGCAGTCGGGAAGAGATGTTGCCTATCATGCAGTTCTTTGCGAGGAGACTGAGGAGTACGAGGGGTGTGCCTGCTGGTAGCGTTGAGCTTACTTGATGGATGTATCGGCGAGGTCGCTAATATAAGGGCTACATTCTCTCTTACATGGAACAAAGTTTGTAATCTGCATGTTTTCTACTTGCAGCTGGGATGTTGACCTGCGCAGAAACAGATGGGGAAGAGAGGGTTGCAGTAGAGTAGTTCTAGATTGCGGTAGGAAGGTGATTTGTTTGAGGAAGATGGACTGGTGGGGGAAGCGATAGATTATGGATGAGGAGAATCGGGGAATAATGGACGAGCTAATGATCAGAGGGTGCCCTTCGTTGGATGCGTGACCAAGAAAGAACGGTCATCAATTGGTATCAGGGAGCCGGAAGCCATCAGTGGTATGTACCCTTGAATATCATGGGAGAGTTACATCTGATTTATTACAGTGTACTGTGTTTGAGATGAATTGACTCCTCTCATATTGTCAACTGCGTTCAATAATCAACAGGGGTGAGCTCGAGCCCCCTGAAGCCGCTCGCACCGACCCACCCCTGCCCTTTGCTGACACTGCAGTGCGTCATAGGCAGGCTAGAAGCTCCATCACATAACGACTGCAACCAAAACTCCAGCACAAACCCGGCGTCCAGGCCACACACAACGTACTGCTGCAATGGCTATTCCAAGGACTTCTCTCCGCGGCTTCTTGACCCATGCCCGCAATGCTCTCCGCACGGCCATCAATTTAAACCAGAAGGTTACACTGGTAATCGGGAATGAATCGGCAGGTGTGTTACATCACCACCTCTACTTCGGATCTGTGCTCACCGCAGTTTACAGACCTAGACTCGATGACCAGTCCGGTCCTCTATGCATACCTCCGCTCACTGTACCCCCCACGGAATGCATTCACGCCGCTCTACATTCCAATCGTTAATCTCCCTGCAGCGGACATTGCGCTGCGACCCGAGTACCTGGCTGCCTTCCGCCATGCAAACATTGATCCGGAGCATTTGATTACGCTCGACGATCTCCCGGAGCTCGCCATCATACAGAAGAAGCTTCCCCCCGAGAACACTAAATGGATATTGGTGGACCATAATGCTCTGCAGGGTACCTTAGGGCAGGTGTACTCGTCAAGAGTTGGGGGCGTCATTGACCACCACGAAGACGAAGGGAAAGTGGCGGCTGAAACGGAGCCCGAGCCTCGAATCATTGAGAAGAGTGGGAGCTGTACAAGCCTAGTCACCGAGTACTGCCGGGAACACTGGGACGTGGTTTCTGCGTCTGCGCTCAGCACCGGCGCCGCACATGGGCAGGGGGAGAGCCTGCTAGACGATAGCGCGACTGTCAAGGTGTGGGATGCGCAGGTGGCGTTTCTGGGTCTGGCGAGCGTGTTGATCGATACCAATAACCTGAAGTCTAAGGATAAGACGACGGAACACGACAGGAAGGCAGTCGAGTACCTTGAGGCCAAAATTCTGGCGTGTCCCAAATTCGTCACAAGCTATGAGCGAAAAGACTTCTTTGACGAGATTGACCAGGCCAAGAAGAGCATTGATTCCCTGAAACTACACGATATCCTGCGGAAAGATTATAAGCTATGGGAAGAGAACGGATTGAAACTTGGCGTCAGCTCAGTGGTCAAGGATATCGGTTTTCTTGTACACAAAGCCGGGACGGAAGATGCGACTCGGACAGCGCAAGATGCATTTCTCGGTGGGCTTGAGGACTTTGCCAAGGAGCGTGACCTGGACGTGTATGGTCTCATGACGAGCTTCTCCTCCCCATCCGGACACCAGCGCGAGCTCCTCGTTTGGGCATTGAATGAATCCTCACTTCCTGGCGCAGAGAAATTCGCTCAAGAGGCAAAAGAAGAGTTGGGCCTTGAGCCATGGAGCGGTGTAGAGAGCCTGGTTACGGGCCAGCTACTGCGGGATAAGAGGGTGAAGATCTGGGTGCAACGGAACGTGCAACATAGCAGGAAACGGGTAGCGCCTCTGCTCCGGGAAGCTATGAGGTAAAAGGAAGCGCGACGATGCGGGAACTCGACCTGATTGAACAGCAACAGTCACCAGCTATAGACTAGTGTTTTATAGTAGCGCTCGCTCGCTGGTCAACATCGCCTTGAATGTAGCACACGGCTTTTTGAAGCGCTGCACACCGGGCATGGGACCTCGGACCAGCTTGGTGTCAAAGTGGGAAATGTTGCAGGTGGCTGATGTTGGAGGCCAAGCTCAGCACTCGAGAATGGAGAAGCGATCCAAGGTGGATAGCATTGACTCCTGATTTAAGATGGTAAACCCAATACCATGGCATCGGCCGTAGGGCAGTAGGGCACCAAGGGGCAGAGAAGGGCACGCAAGCGATAGAGGCCAAAAACAGACAAAGCATTCTTACGAGAACTGGAGGGAGTGGATGTAGTCGAGGACCAGCGGGTCGACAGAAGACCGGACGGCTCGTCGCCAGGACCGTCAGCCTCAACTGCAGACGGCTGGATTTGTATGCGCCGACGCGGAATTGAATATCTCACTCCAGCTGCGAGGCCTGGATATTCGTTGGGTGTTGTTGGACTAGTGGCAAGCAGAGTGAGCTGGGGAGGGAAAAGCGCGCAGGCACGACTGCAGGTGGCATCTATGGATCATTGGCCACAGCAGAGCAGGCAAGGTGTGGGAAATGCAGCAGAGAGGGGGTACCGCAGAATGATCTTGGACGGGCGATGATGTTATTAGACTCGATTTCTTTTCCATGGCTGTCTGGCGCGGGCAGCTTTGACCGACTGCCAGCGCATCATGACCATGGTGCATGCAGGAGCCGACGGTGCTGCCCGAAGGTCCACGGTCCACTTGATGGGCGTCACGTCAGGACGACTGCTCTTCTGTGATGGTGATGCGGCCGTCTCGCACGATTGCAGTGCTACATGGAATGGACCGTGTGGGAGAAGAGGAATATTTGCTGAGGAGGCGTGCACATGTGGGATGTTGGTGTGCTTTATGAAGACGACTTTTTGCTGTCTGGGATTCTGTGAGGGTGTGGTGTGGTGCAGGGAGGGACAAGGGGGGGTCCGGTCGCAGTGAAGGTCCGCATCGAATCAGAAGATCAACCAGGCTTTTCTCAGGCCTTTCGCCATCGCCCAGATGTGCGAGTGTGCTGGCCCGCTCGATCGCAAATCTTTCAGCCTTCGACCCCTTTGCGCGAACGCTCCAGCACGAGGATTCACCTCGCAGGCTTTCGGCGTCGCCCGACATGTGGAAAAAGCGTGGCCAGCAGCGACTTGTTGGAGGTGTGCAGTTGGGACTCGATGACGCTGGGCCAATCACAGCCCATGTCTTTCTCGCTTGGGTTGAACCCTTTTGGTTATCGATAACCGTGCCAAGACAGGTTGCAAGGCCGGGGGTGAGCGTGCCCCCGTCTTCCTCCCTCCTTCTCGAGCCGCCGCGCCGCCGCCGCCGCTGCTGCGTTGCCAGCTCACCACGCTTTCTGTCCGCCCTCCCCCAGATCTCCTCCATACAGTAGACCGCTAGACAGCAGAGAGACCCAAGCAAGAAAAGACAACAGCGCCGCCTCTGCGCCCAACCCGCCTCTCCTCGCTGATCCTCCATTCTCCTCTGTTGACGCCCGCCCCCTTCCTCCCCCTCTGCCCCTCGTCACCAAGTGCCAGCTATGCCCCGGTAGACAACAGAGCTCACTCCGAGCTGCCACAGGGACAACAACACCTGGATGGAGCCGTCGCCATGAGGAGAAGCGTGCACTCAGCCTCTCCGGCTGCCCACGTCTCGTCCTCGACTCCTCCCCGTATGTAGCCTCCGCCTCTCTGCTCACCCAGCAATCGTCCGCCTTGCCTACCAATCGCTTCGCTGCGCCCATCAGTGCGCCTGTACGATGAGTTGGCAGCCTCATGCTCAACCACCTATTGTCTCTTGTCCGTCCGACTGACTTTTGCCGCTAGCTGTGTCCCCAACCATCACACACGTCTCGTCTCGAAGCCATACCCCTTCACATACAACTGCCCGCCATGGCCCTCCTGTAGACGCCCCGCCCCGTCCCTCCAGTCCGCCCAGGTCGCCTTCGCCCCCGTCCTTGAACCCCCTTGAGCCAACTATGGGAAGTCGACCTGGCGGATCGCAAGACCATAATCCTAATAATGAGAGACCGCCGCCCGGCGCTCAGCGGCCTCAACTTCCCGCCTCCATGTCTGCTCCTGCCGGCCGCCTTCCCCGTCTCCTCCCCGCAGACACTTCGCAGTACGCAGACGCTTACGTCCCCACTGCTGCTATTCCCACTTCCTCCACCTCGCTCGCCGAGCTCGCCCACCTGATCCGCCTGCAGAGCTACCAGGAGCAACGGAAGGCGCACGCTCGCGTCCGGCTGCACCGATGGCTCGTCTCGAGCGCCTTGTCTGCGCGTTTGGTACACTGCGGAGAGCTGGCCCACCGTACCCTGGTTGACAATTTCAGGTCGGATGACAAGAGAAGCTTTGCTACCTTATACAATGCCTTTCACGACGTTCGGAACTCATGCGATGCTACCAGGCGCTATGCGCTCCTCGAGCCGGACTTGGACTTTGGGAGGCCCAAAGGCCTCAAGCATGACAAGATGCACTCCTTTCCCACCTTCATCAACGACATCCCCACCAAGGTCGTTGATGATCTCTTGGCTTTTGTTTCCGAGATTCGCACCAAACCCGATTTCCTTGCCACTCGCATTCTGAATCTGTCCCAGCAAGAACTCGCTTCGTTGACTTCTTTTCGTCAAGCTTTGGATCCCATTGATTCCGTCATGGCCATTCAGGCAAGGGGTAAGACGACAGCTGCTGCCCAGAAATCAAACCAGGCCCATGGTCCCAGCCCTGTAGAGCGCCTCCTGTCCTTCCAACGTCATGATCCTCTTTCCGCGCTTGTCTATACCATCTTTGCAAATTCTTCCGGACCTGATTCCGCAGAGGACCTCCGCCGGACGGACGTCTTTGCTACCACATGCGCCAAGCTAATCATGGAACAGCCTCCCAAGCAGGGAATGGAGAAGTTCATCAAGACTGTTCTTGATGTATGGGCCGGAATGAGAGAATGGCCGGGAAAGTCGAATCTGGAGTTGTATCTGATGCAGGTGTTGCAGGATGGCCAGTTTTTGCTTGAAAAGGCCGAAGAGCGTCCTGGTTCACAACCGGTCCCGCGAAGTAACAAGGATACCATTGCATCCGAAGATTTCTTCGACAAGGCGGTGAAGCGCTTGTTTGAAGTGGTCGATGATGAGCCCAGCGCAGGCGGTATCCCTGAGGGCGTCCTGGAAATTGGAAACGCCATTCTTCGCAAGTTGGACGAGTCCAGGAACCTTCGGAAAGGTGCCCAGAACTTCTTTGTATCGCGTTGGCTGTTTTCGACTTTCCTTCTCAATGCCATTATCCATCCAGAGGCATGTCCAATGTTACATTTTAGTCTTCTGTGTACTGACCAGATGCAGACTCACGGGATTATGATTGGGTACCATATCAGTGAACATGCTCGCCAGAAGATTCTCAAGGAAATTGCTATTCGTGCTCAGAAGCATGTTCTCGACATGACGTACAATTGGTATGTTTTCTGGGTGGCTTTGCTGAACGGTCCATATTGACATACAATTAGGCGGCAGCAAGTGCCCATTCTTCCGGAGATCCGCACGCATATTGAGAACATTCTGGCGAGGTTTAAGCATACCAAGTCGAATGCGAAACCCGTCCTGCTACCGGCAAAGGCCATCACTTCTCCGCGGGAAACCGTAGAAGTGCAGCCCTTCATCGTTGTGTGTCCGTCCGACCTGATCACCTTGGTAAACGCGCTATTCCCAGAACGTCGTCCACCGTCGAGCCATATGGACAAGGAAATGCCCCGTCGAGCAGGACTTGTTTCTTCGGCATCATCCATGTCTGGTGTCTCAATGCCCTTCCGGACAGCTTCTACGTCCGCCGGCGATGCAAGTTCTATTCTCAGCGCCAGCGCCTCCTCAATGACCAGCGATACCACATCCCGAGAACCCCTGCTAGATCCGGTGCAACCCATCACACTACCTCTACAGGAGCCCTACTCGGAGAAGATAGCGCCTACTGAAGCGTACGGAAGAAGCCTGAGAATGGCTTGCTCAGAGATGACGCGCATATTGGGCGTTGAGGCTACATCGGGATCCTGTCACCCATGCGCCGAACGCTGGGCTGTCCTCTACATCTCTCCTGATGGGAAGCAACTGAAGACACGCATGCGCAAAGATTCGGACGATGAAGACGAGCGTGACGAGGATTCCCCCGAGAGCGAAAGCAGTGACGATGACGACGGACCTGCTGACAAGCTCGACCTGGAGACTGATTATCATCAGCTGAAGGAAGCAATTGCCAAGTTGGTCGAGGAATACGAGATACCCAAAGAACTCGCCCCAGAGAGCGAGTCCAAGAGCTTCAGCAACCGCACTTCGACTCACAGGCGCGATGCTCGAGGTGGTCGTATGGCGAGGCAAAGCAATGAAGTCTTGGGTTCGAGGAACCCCTACAATAATCAGAGCCAGAGCCAATTGACCTCCCTCATTGCGAGTCAAAGGAGCATACCCACTCGTCACCGATCGCCTCAACACCCCAGGAGCAACAGCAACCCGCAGCCAGCCGACAAGCAGGAGAACAGCTCAGTTCTCGTCACGATGCTTGAGGCGGCTATGCAACAATGTCAAGCGCGGTCCGACTTTGTCAACGCGCATCTGTACTACAAAACCTTGCAGACTCTGAAAAGGCTGACGTCTCCGTCCCTTACAAAGAATGGTTACGCCGCGTTGCTGAACTACTTCTCCCGTGGGCCGCGAGACTCTCTGGGCAAATCCGCGAATGCAATCGAAGAATTTGAGGCATGGTTCGTGTGGCTGAAGCAGTCGCAGGAACGTCACGATGCCGCCATAGAAGACATGATTCAGTCTTTCAAAAATCTACGGGATAAGATGTGGTACATTACCGACGTGCGCAATTCCGCAAACTACGAGGAAGCGAGGAATGTTGCCATCGCGCTCAAGCTTATGGGCCAACCTCCAAAGATGCTTGATGGGAAGCCTGCCCAAGGCCAGCGGGTGAGGAATTACTCAAAATCGTCATCGAATAACTTCACGATGAAGACGGAAGCCCAGATGGTGGACATCATGGCAGCACCGCCTGATTTCGGCGGGCCCAATAAGCTTTCCGATGAGCAGTCTGAGATGACGATGAAGTGGCTCAATGACTATGGCGTCGAGAACTTCTGCAAGGGCGAAGAGAGAATCCACCGCTTCTGTTTAGAGATTGACAAGTGCGTTAACAAGCTTGTCGGCGACGGCATGATGGAGAGTCCTGTGCTCTGGTCGAGCGAGCTCTATCGACGGGATAAGGAGATCCTCGACAGTGGGCGGCAAAAAGGGGATCTCTTCCTTACTGGAGTGGGTACTCTCTCGATCGCCGGCGATGAAGAATATGAGATACATGGCCGATCGGGCTCTCGCGGTCTTGATTTTGCGCAGCGACCGAGCCATGGTAGCCTCAGAGCCATGTCCAACAGGAATGGTTCTCAACAGAGCGTCGACACGAACCCCTGGGCGCGGTCTGGAGCGGGTGACACGCATGATTATCTCGGAGGGTCCAGCCCAGTATTGTCGATTGATCCAACTGTGACTTTCTGGTCACCATTCCAGACGCAAGCGCAATCTCCAACGAGCGCAACCAGCATCCGGCCCAGAACCGCTTCTTCCTCCAAGGGCACAGTCATGCTTAAGCAGTCTGCGGCTGTCAATGAAGACAAACGCAGGTTCTTATTGGATCTGAAACAAGCACTCACTGGTCTGCTGCTCAGCGATCTGGGTACCCTAGTTTTTGGCTCCGGTAGTGAGACCGACGCCTGGTTCTCGGGTGACTTGGGCGAAGATTGCATTCAGCGGAGAGAAGAGGAAGACCGTCGCCGCAAGAAGCAGCTGGCGCGGAAGAAGAGCATGAAGACGATGCGCAACTCGACCCGGCATGACCATCGCAGTGGTCCTCTAGACACTCTCGGTCGCAATGAGCGGAGTCAGGTCGCACCTCCTGTTGCGACATTGCAGCATGCCGCGGCGTCTGATGCTCACCAATCCGCAGGAGAGCACTCTTCGACGTCGAGCGATGCTACCTCGCGCTCGTCAGGGATGGCAGCGGCGAAGAAGGCGGGTCTGCTCGAGTTCCCTTACAATGTCGCCTTCCGCCGCCTGCTGAACAGGTTCGCCACGCATCCGAACCCCTTTTCGAAGCTGCACGCCTTGTATGAGCTCGAGCTGCTCATTGTCGCTTCGTTATCTTCGCGTGCTGGCAAGCAGTACAGTAACCGCCGCGACACGCTGCCTGCTGTTCCGCAATCACCCACGCTTGGGGCCATACCTGAGCTTAGCTCACGCGAACCGGCAACGCAGACAGCACGGGCGAAGAACCTGGAAGAGGCCATTGCAAACTGCGAGGAGCGAAGATCCCATACGCTGAGCCAGGAAAGAATGAACTCCCCGCAGCCTCCCCGTAGTGGCGCCCGCTCTCCCGCCGGACCCCCAAGCACCGACATGATTGTCGATGTCATCCAGAGCCTCTTCCGCGACGCAGACATCCGCCCCAAGACGCTGTTCCGAGACCTGCAATACATCGCCTCTTTCGTCCCCGCGCAAATGCTCGACAAGACGGCCCGCGGCAAAGCGTTCTGGGACGTCAGTCTCGCGGCACTGGGGCTCAAGCAGGACGTCTGCCGCATCATGGTCGAAATCGTGGATGATATCGTAGCCCAGCACTCCAACCGCGACCCAGTCTTTCAACGCGCCGCTGGACGCCCTGTTCCTCGCCAGGGTAACGGCACCACTCCCACACCAGAGGACTCCAGCCCACCAGCACCCGCGCCAGGCCCCAACGCCAAGTACACCATGGAAGACGCCGCGCGGATGCTGCTCATCACGGCCAAGGAAGGCGACGCGGTGGCCGAGCGCGAACTCGCCATCTTCTACCTGACGAGCCCGGAGCTGGTGCAAAGGGCGATTCTGCCGCTGACGAAGCCTCGCGAGGTGTTCAAGACGGAGCTGCTGAACCGGGAGAGGAGGGCGAACCAGGACCCGGCGAGGAGCGATCCGATGACCATGTGCGTGGCACAGCATTGGATGGAGCAGAGCAAAAAGGGGGGCGATGGGTTGGCGGGCAAGTATTTGCGGAGTCGGGGGGAGAATGATTTGTAGGGAGGATGGGGAGGAACATGCGGGAGTTGGTTTTGCTGTATACCCCTTGTTCGTTTTTTATTTTTGGCTGGGGTGGAAGGACGTGGAGTGGAGTGTGGGTGGATTGTTTGCATAGCGAGGAGTCTGTTTCTTGTCATGCTTTTTGGTTTCGTTATCTATTTTTCTTGTTCGATCAAGACTTGCGCTTTTCATGTCTTGCTTTGGATCGGGATTTTTGGGATATGGGAATGGATGGGTATTTGGGTATGGATAGGGATCGGGATGGGGATATGTGTACACGAATGACAGACAAACTATATACCTACCAGTATTATTTGATGGCGCCTTTCCGCATGCAGTTGGGGAGTGCTGTCCAATGTACTTGCATTCTTTTCTTTCGAGATTGTCGTCGACATGTATGTACTTGCTGCGACCCGCAAGGTACCACCTAAGAAGGAGAAAGTCCAAATGCTTGGCGGTGGCAGCAGCAGACGCTTGCTTGGCTATAGGTATAGGTATAAGTATATGGGATAGCTATAGCTATAGGGTTGTCACGAACCCAAGCGGTATCGGTCCTTCTGGAGGTCAAGCTTCATCTCAAGCTCCATTCCTCAAAAAGCGCGCCTCGTTCGCCACCAGCACCAGCCTGTATGCGGGTACCTCCTCCCGCCCTGGATCGACTGAAACACCCCAAAGTCCACCAAAAGTCCACCACAAGGCAAAAAGACACGGAAAGATAAGGTGATGATTGAATACCTCTCTCTCTGAACCCATCATCCATCTCTCGTGCAAGAGAGACAGAGCTCCGGGCTCGCTTTGAAAAACGACGAACGGACTTGTCTCATTCCAATCTACCTAGTTGCCTGTGCCTTCCTTCCTACCTACAGGGGACTTTCCCCTCCCTCCCTCTTTCTTTTCTCATTCTGTTTCCCGCAATGGTCTCATGCACCTTCCTTCCTCCACGTCGTTCCTCCGCCCCCTGACGTGACCTGACCCCTCTTCTTTTCTTTTGTTTTGCCTCATCATCGCCTCCCTCCCTCTTACTCCACTCCAGTCTCTCATTGCATCGATATATTCATCCATCCAAACCTTCCTGCTTATCACCACTTCCCTCCATACATGCCCAATTACATCACCTACATTTGGAGATCAAACACGCAAGGACTCTAAGGAGGGTGTTGGCCGGGGAGATATCCAGAGGAGGAAATCCAAACCCGACCCAAATGAATTTTCCATTTTCCTCCGCCATTACCCAGGGTAACATTTACAGAAAATGTCCTGTCAAACGGAGAGGCAGAGGGGGAGAGAGGAAGGTTGTGAGACCCAGAACCACACCGAAAGAAGATCCGTCCGATTAGGATAGGACCAAAAGGAGGAAAGAAAACAGAGACCAGATATCCAGCCAGACGCAATGCGACAACGACGACAATCTATATGGTTCGTCCCTTGTCCAAACCCACTTATTATCCGCCTCGCATCTTGTGTCCAACCATGATCCCGTCACGTAACACCATCACAAGACTAGTCATGACACGGCCCTAAACTGCATCCGCCTCCTTGCCGGCCTGAGCCACCTCCTCATGCACGGCGACGGCGTCGCCCGGTTTCCGGCTGTCATCCACGCCCTCGAAATGGTACAGGACCGGCTTCTTCAAGCCCTTCCTGCGCATGATGTACGTCTCGAAAGCCCAAGGGAGCTGCTTCCGGAGCTGGAAGTTCATGTGCGTGCGTGTGGGGACGGCGAAGACGTAGTCGAGCTCTTCAAGCGTGCGCTGCTTGGTTTCGGGCATCCAGAGGAAGCTGCATAAGCTGTCAGTACCCCCCTACCCGAGAAAAGAGATGGGGAAGAGGCAGCAACTTACATCATGATGAGAGCAATGACGTTCAGTCCAGCGTAGAAGCCAAACACACCCTGGGGCTTGAACGCCTTCAACATACTTGGCAGCGTCAAGCTCAACACACTGGCCCAGAAGTTGTTGGTCGCGACGGCCCAGCTCATACCCACCTCACGGTGAGACAGCGGGAAGACCTCGGCAGAGTAGGTAAAAGGCACAGGACCTTCGCCGGGAGAATAGAAAGCGCCGAAGAGGTAGACGAAGAAGGCGATCAAACCCAGGTGCGCCTTGCTCTCCTTGGGGATGTAGTACGACATGCCAGCCGCCAGAAGCGTCCAGAACATGTTGGGGAACGTGAACAGCAGCAAGTTACGGCGACCAAAGGTATCGATTGTCCAGACTGCAGGCCAGGCGAAGGCGAAGTTGACGAGACCGAAGCCGAAAGAGGCGATGAGAGCCTCCTTGGTACCGAACCCTCCCTCCTTGAAGATGGTGGAGCTGTAGAAGGCGATGATGTTGATGCCACACATTTGCTGACCGATCATGACAATACCGGAGGCCTGGGTGGCGCGACGCACGCGGGGGATGGTGAAGAGCTGGAAGAAGCGGGTGAAGAAGTTGGATTCGGGACTGACCCCAAGCGCCTTGGCGGCTTCCTTTTCCTGCTTGAGGAGCGCGTCCGTGTAGTACAGATCACGGGCGGCTTGGAGCGGCGTGTTGCGCAGGCGTTGGAAGGATTTGAAGGCTTCCTTGTAGCGGCCCTTTGACATGAGCCAGCGGGGCGACTCGGGACAGAAGTAGATGCCAATGACGAGTGGAACGGCGGGGATGAAGGCGGAGCCGAACTGAAGACGCCAGGAGATATCGCCCGTGTTCTGCAGAAAACCAGTCAGCAAGGAAGAGATGGCAGGATGGGAAGAAGGCATTCGACACGCACCATGACAGCAATGTTGGCGACGGTGCCCAGGAAGATGCCAAAGGCGGTCCAAATCTGCCAGGACATGACCAGGCCGCCACGGATGGAGGCAGGCGTATTCTCGGCCGAGAAGACGGGGACCGTGACCTCCTTGAGACCCATACCGATACCGAGTAGGACGCGGCAGACGGCGAGCTGGCCCCAGGTCTGGGAGAGGCCCATACCAAAGGGAGACAGAAGAGAGAAGATGGCGGCAACGAAGATGGTATGCCGACGGCCGACGAGGTGGTTGATGGGATCCGAGATCCATGCGCAGAAGAGTGCAATGGCGATGTAGGGGCAGGCGTTGATGAAGCCGATGATCCAGGCGTTCTTCTCGCAGGTGCCTGCAGCCTCGCACTCGGGGCCACTGTCGGGGATGCCGAGAGCTTGACCGAAGGTCAGGTTTGCGCCGTTGGAGCCCGTCTGATCCCAGCCTTGGATGGCAGCAGCGATGGAGTTCATGATGATGGTGAAGTAGAGGATGAAGGGCTGCTTGAAGCGGTGGGTGTGTTCCTCCTCGAGAGCTTTCTTATCGGCTGCATCCAGCTCGGGGATCTCCTGGTAGAGGGCGGGAGACTGGGCGACCAGGGCAGCCTTGCGGAGGAGAGGCAGGTGCTCCTCGAGACCGTGGTCGCGGGCAAAGTCGTCGACATCGGCCAGGAGCTCCTCCTTGGAGAAGTCAACGAGGGGATTGCGGATCCTGGCGGGTTGGTTAGAGGTGTGGCAGACACACGAAGCTAACGAGAAGGAAAGAGAAGGGGCGAGATTCTGGGATGGACAAGAGTCGGGAAGAGGAGAGGAGGGTACATACTCGCCCTCGACATTGGCGGTCATATGGGTGATGCTCGCTCGACGCTTCTCCTCGGCGTCGGCGACAGAGCTGCCCCGAGGCCCATTTTGGGCGGGAGGAGGATGCGTCGAGGCTATGGGCCTGAGGTACAGAGTCAGCTTCGGGATTGCAAAGAGAGAGAGGGGGGCGCATGGAGAGCCTTACTCGATGGCGGTGGAGGGGTCCTTGGAAGGATCAGCCATGGCTGCAGCAGCGGGGAGGTTGTCGTTGTCGCAGTGCAGTCGGTCAAGCTGAGGAGGTTGTGGTGATGGTGGGGGGAAGGAAGGGTCAAAAGAGCTTGGGGGAGCTCGGTGGAGTTTATATTAGAGGGGTGGGTCCTAGCGCCTGGGGAAGGACTGGGGAAGGACAAGACCAAGACCGGGGCGCCGGTGAAGGGTCGGCTGGGGGCAGGGCGAGGCGACGCTTGGGGCGTTCAGCAGTCTCCGACACTCGTTGAAAGGGCTAGGGATTTGTCGATCACGCTGAGGATCGAGCAGAGGAGCCGGGGTATGAGGTTGCGGTAGCACCGTGGCGCTTCTTTTTCTCCAAAATGTTGGGAGAAGAGGGAGAAGGGAGAGGGGAGAGGGGAGAGAGGAAAATGGGAAAGGGGAAGGGGCAGAGGCAGGTTCAGTGATGTTTTGGTGTCTGTGGGTGGCCTTGATTACAATGGTACGAAGAATGGCTTCCTTGGCCATGGGGGGAGGGTCATCACGCGCTACGCGAACCAGCAAAGGGAACCCCCCAGGAGTTGGAAATGATGATGGAGCGAATCTCACTTGGGAGCCAATGGGGCGTTTGCATGGCGGTGAGATCACTCGCACACGAGTTGCCGTTTTTCTTGCCTAGTCGAGGTACTCGGGCCTTTGTTGTTGTTCCCAGCCCCGATCGAAGCCTTTCACAACAACGGCTAACCATCATGTACATTGTTCTTTATCTTTTTTGTGCTCGCACACCCACACCTGTCGTGGTCAGGTCAGACGTGCCCCAGACACGACGTCGGTGGTCCCCCATGAAGATAGTCAACGAGGTGGATCCAGCAGCGGGTGGCTGCACAGAGGCGTCGTCCGAGGAACATGGCAGACTTTGGGGCCGAGGGGAGGGGTCCAAGCTTCCCAAAGCAAAACCCCGCTTCGGAGTGCCCGCCTTTGGCCCACTTGGAGCCTTGGCAACACCCCGGATCGGACCTCATCATCTTCGAGCACTTGACGAGAGGGACCGGTGACGGCCAAGTTGCGGCGTTTGAGAGAGGAAGGCTAAAGAATCCCAAGTGCTGCAACGCTGACTTGCTTGTCTACAAATACATGTGATGCGGCCCCATGTGCGTCGCGCTGCTCCTGTTGTCTGTACATTATTTGTACTGCGAGTGAGGCCACAATTTCCGCAGAGCTCAACAGCGATTCCCCCGCACCCCGCACCCCGGTCTAACCTTGCCGCCTTTTTTTCTGCCAGGGCCATGTCCAAGGATTTTGACGGAATGCCGACGGAATGCGACAGGCCGGCACGCGGGAAAACACGAGGCGTTTCAAAACAGGCTGTTGGGCCTTATCAGTGTTCGGAAATCCTTGTGCGGCGGGAATAACCTGCCTCAACAATTGTTTTTTGGCTTTCTGTAGAAAAAGTGTGTTGGTGAATGTGTAGGCATGACGTCCAGTCAAGCTTCGTTTCATCGGCGCTAGTCTAGCACAAATCTTCCCCCATGTGAAACTTCGGCGAGGGGAAAAGGCGCCGGGCGTGCGCCGAGATGATGGCGTCGTGCCTGACTGCTTACCTAATAATTCAGTTTTGTGCGGGACAGCCTTGTGCTAGCCCCGACTTATTCAGCGTCCAACACGTGAGGATGGCTTTCGAAAGGACAAATCGATTGTAATGCGTCTAGATGCATTGTATGATGCGCTGTAAGGAAATGCTATATAATAAACTATGCGTGGGCTATGCCGATGGTGTTGCCAAAGGAATCAGATCATGTATGGTGACGATGACGGCAACTTCCGCCATGGAGTTTTCAACAGGTATGCTCCGCTTCTATCAGCATAGTTCCTGGCCGAGGCAGTCCGACTCAAAACTACCAGGTACAGCTGCTGCACCTGCCAATGCCCACGACAACCTTTGTCTATCCACTTCCTAAATATAACGTCATGGTTAGATATACCTGAGCCCCAAGGATGACAGGTCCAGACGCCGTTGCTCTGGAGCAAGTCTACTCACTAAGACAAAAGAGAAGGAGGATAGCGCCCGGTCCTGGCCTCTGCCTGTGGGAGGAGAGTGGGAGAGTGGAACATCGATACTAGCGCCATGCCTATGCTGTTCTTGAGACAGGGTTCTTGCAATCTCGGCGACTCACGGCGCTTCATGTGAAGAATCTCTCCATATGTCCCATTCTCCAAGTCTCCCCTTGACCCACTCTCACACCCTCTTCCCCTTCCCCGCAATCGGATACTCGCCGCCAACCTCCAGCCTATGACCCTCCTTGCCCTTCTCCATCTCCAACTTCCTCCCATCCACCTTCTTCCCGATAGCCGGCAAGTTGAATCGCTCGCTTACGCCCCCCTCCAGCGCCTTCCACATCCCAAAGTCCCGTTTATTCTCCCACACCAGCGCTCCTACCCACGGCTGCACGTTCCACCCCAGCTCCAGGCGCACAGAGGTGCGGTTCGCCAGCTTCCCCGAGAAGTCGGTGATCTGGTACTTGGGCCGCTGGTTCGTGAGGTGCAGGATTCCCTGGCCGTGCGGCCACGCCTCCGCTTGCGATTTACCCTTGTTGTCCTTGCTGTTCTTCTTCGGCTTCTTCTGGCTGCCCTTGGGCGAGGGGTGGATGTAGTGGTTCTGGTGCCAGGGCGCCGACGCCGAGGGCAGGATGGCGTCCCAGATGATGGCTTCCGAGTCTGGGAGACCCGGTTTGTGCGAGGGATAGACGGCTTTGACGTACACGAAGACTTGCTTTGTGTTCCAGTTGAAAAGGGTAGAGAGATCTGCATCATCATGTTATCAACTGCATCTGTGAAGTGCGCGTAAAACTCGGGGATAAATGTTTCTTAGGGAAAGGGGACGCACCCGCGTCGAGATCGAAGCTCATGTACGCATACTCCTCCTTCTTCTGGCTGTAGTAGAAGGGCCTGCCCTTCCGCCTACACTTGTCGTTAGCCCCAGTGCACACGCTCCAGGCCCTCCCTCCTGGACCAATTGAACACATACACCTGCACATCTCTCAACCGTATGCTCGCCGTCGGAACCTGCGGATTGATGAACGACGACAGCGCAATCACGGCCGCCACGCAGAAGGCTACCGTCGTGAAGAAGCTGAAAACATTTTGCAGTCGGACCACCGTCGAATGCATCGTGATGGGTGGGGTGCGACCGTCGCGAAAGGAGGAATGGGGAGGAGGTGAGCTTTCCGAAGACGTGGCGCTATCGCTCGGGAAGGCTCAGGCTCAGCCCTACGGCGGTGCGCTAGGTAGATCTTGGCTTTGATGAAATGCGGACATCGTGGTGGTAGCACTAGACAGTATGCACCCGCACATAATCATTTAATACAGCACTCCGTTTATCGAATCAGTCATCACGCAGAGTATAATAAACAGTCACAAGCGGCGTCCAAGATTCCATTCTCCGAGCCAGGCGCTCTCCAAAACTTCTACATACCAACCCAGGACTGTAACGGTGGGTATCCCACCATCTAATTCCACAGATGCCCATGCTCCAGAGAGCTAACCCTAGGGATATCCGGCACAAAGCCTACGATACAGGAGAAATAAATGAATATGCTCCAACCGCAGACACGATACCAGGCCTTTGCAGAAACCCCCAGTTACGCCAGACACATGACGCCTCGGAACACCATTTCACCACGTATAACAATGGCCGTGCCAGGTTGCTGGTCCCGGCGCATACTAAGCACCGGGACCTACACCTGCGCCTGCGTTCGCTCCACCCCTGGATCCTCCACGCCCGCGGAATCCGCCCCGTCCACCACGTCCGCGACCCCTGGATCCACCACGCGAAGCGTCCAGACTCGTCGGCGGAGGTACGTTGTTGTACGACTGAGGCCGGAAATTGGGGTTGTTCTCAACTACCCCAGCCGTCGGGTCATTCATGTCTGTGATGGTAAAGCCGCCGCGGTTCGGCTTGGGCGCACCCCTTCCTCGTGGCGCCGTGGGAGCGCCGCCCCGAGAGGTGCCGTTTGAATGACTGTGCTGGTCGTGACCCAGGGTACCATTAGGCGGGCCGCGCGGTGCAGATCCGCCACGGCCACCTCGAGGAGGCCCGTTGCGGATGGGAAGTTGCTGCTGTTGTTGCTGTTGCTGCTGTGGGGGCGCATGATGCGGCTGTGAGACGCCTCGAGGTGCCATTCCCCCGCCGCGTCCCCCGCGGAATGCGCCGTTAGGTTGTCCACCCCCGAAAGCTCCACGGTAGGAGCCACGAAGAGGCGGAGGGGTGCTGGCCGGAACGAGCTGAGGTCCATTAGAGGCTCCGATACTGCGGGCCATCAGAGGCTGAGGAGCCTGCTGAGGCTTTCGAGATGCGCCGGCGGTCGACATGGAGATGACCTGCTTGTCCGTAAGGTTGAGAACCGCATGGGCAGGAACAGTAGAGCCTCGGAAAGGGGAGCAGCGGTCACCAAGGGAGGATCCGCTCATGAAGGTGACGTCGAACACAATATCCAGCAGTGTCGTCCTAGCGGTGCGCGTCTTGCCAATTACGGTACCGCAAGATCCTATTGGAACGCGTCCCGAGTCTTGCACATAAACCACTCTATCCCCAAGGGAGAACCTTTGGTGGCCAAGACGCTGTTCTGCATCCGAAGGCTTCAAAAGGGCATTGCGAGGAACTTTGCCCAACTTCTTCGGTTCGAAGTCTTGCGTCAGCGGAAAGTTAGCGTCAGCAGCTTGCTCAATGAGCTTCACCGCTTCTGAATCCAACTGCTCCGCGTCCAAGGGGACCTTCTCGAAGCTCTTGGACTCAATTTCCTTGAGCCAAGCAACAACCTCCTTGATCTTCTGCTTTGCCACCTCGGCAGGGTAAAAGTCCGTATCTTCCCACCTGTCGCCTGTCGGATTGTTGATGATGCCGGCGAAGAATTCCGGGAACTTGGTCATGTACTGAGCGAGCAATTCAACGGCCTTCTGACTGTATTCCCATCCACTGTCCCGTTTTCTTGAATAACCCAGCACCTTCAGTTTCTTGGCCTCAAATTTCAGGTTCAGCCCAAGGTTGAGTGACAAGCCACTAGAGTTGACCTTGAAGGACGATGTGATCTTGGACAATGCCAGGGGAGGCATGCGTAGTTGCCGCGCAACCACGTATGATGGATAGTAGGGCGTCAATCGCTCCGCATTGCGAGCTATCTCTCGTCCAAAGTCCGGTTCTGTGCGTCGCAACTTGGCCACTAGGATCGTGGCCCGCTTGTCTGCGTGCCCAACCACCTGCAACGGCCGGCCGTATGCGTAGTCTCCGAGGAAGAAAGCCCGTGAACCCTCGGGAAATTCTTCTTCTATGGGGACCGCGGCTTTCTCAAGGAAGCGTGGATCTTCGCTTATTACCCTGTCCACGATTGTCTGCGTTGCATATTCGGCCTCCATACCAGGTATCTCCCCATACTCTTTGACCGTTGCGCCCTCATCGGTCTTCCTAAGACCCTTGAGCATTTCCACGTGCACAAGTGTTTCAACTTCCCCAATATTCATTCCCAAGCGCTTGCTATAGTTTTTCTCGATGCGATCCGCCTTCTTCTTCCAAGCAGCAATCCCGGAAGCATCGTGCGGGATGGCCAAAGGCGGGCTCGGCCCAGACTCCGGAAGAACGTAGTCAAACATCTCATCAGACACCTTCACAATCTTTGCTTCGTGGAGGAATGGATAGCCAACGTGCACCGCCTTGCCCAATCTATCTTGAGCGTGAGCCAACGAGGACCGAACGTCTGTCTCCAGGAGGGTGACAATCATGCTCTCATTTCGACTGTCTTGCTGGAATACGTTGACACCAGCAAAGTCCAGCTTGCCATAAAACGGCAGGGTCTTCAAACTGGGGAAGCTCGCAAGAGATTCCACTCCAAGCTTGACATCTGGCATCAAGCCAATATAGACCTCCAAGCCATCCATCGTGGGAAGTTCGAAGATATTCTCGACACAGTGACAATGGGGCAAGTCCGGGAAGATTCCTGGAAGAGACGACGGATAGACAAAATCGATCTCCGGCGAGTATGTGAATTTCAGGGAAACACCGAAACTGTTTCGTGCCTTCTCCTCTTCGCTCAATAAATGCTCTTTTGTCGCCATAGCCGCAAGGAGACGTTTCTCGTCGATGAAAGGGATCTTCACTACAGCCTCCCAATCCATCTTCTTTCCGTTCATGTCGAGCTCGAAGTCTCGTGGATAGAAGTCAATGATCGGAGAATCGGGATTTGTCATCAAATCATGGTAAGGTGTCGGAACAATCTTTTTACTGCGGTCGGGAAGTACGCCCATGAGTTGCTGGTACGGCTTGAACGGCTGGCCGAGCTTGAAGTTGATATCAGCTCCTAGTCCCTTCTTCACGTCGGAGATCATTGGGGAGTAATGATATCCGTAGAACCAAGGCCACGACGCTACTCCGCGATAGTAGTAATATAGGACCCATTGCAAGCCTTGAACGTAGTTCTCCGTAAGTTTCCGCAGCTCTTCTTCGTTGCTTCTATCCCATCCAAATTTCTTCTGATAATACTCATTCTTCCAGGCATCAAATTTCTCATCATATTTCTTCTGCATTGCGGATTGGGCTTCTTCCGGGGAGATGTCAACGACCTTCGCGTTGTCGTACTTTTGCAATACACGCAGTACTGCTTTTGTCGACTCGTCCTCCATAACATCTTCAGAGTCTTCGTCTTCGTCGTCGATAATATCTTCCACAAGCCGCGGAGGGAATGAGAGCTGCATATGACGGTCGCCATCCTCGTCTTGCACAGTCTTCCATTGCAGGTGGAGGCTGTCGGCGAGCTCTTCCACGAACTTCCGGTCGGCAGCTTTCAAACTCGGCGGCAGGTCGTATGGGGCGGCGTCCTTTGTTTTGAGGTTTTTACCAACAAATTCCTTGATTTTCAGGAAGATCTCGCGTTGCTCTGTGGTCAACACGGGAACTCCCCGCTTTTTCGTCCTCTCCATGACATCTTCCTTCTCCAGCCTCTTGCCTTTGAACCAGGCAGCGTCGGCGTTTTCCGACTCGAAATGCCGATATTCCACGTGCGAAAGCTCATCCAGCAGCATCGCAAGCCTCTCCATGTTAATAACCCCACGTTCGTTGATGTAACCTTTGGCCTTGGGTAATACTGTCTTGTAAACGTTGAACATTAGAGCAAGAGCGCCTTCGTTGATATGCAAATGCGGAAGATTGGGAAGGAAATCGTTTCCAACAAAGAAAGCCATAAGAATGAAATCGTCAATGACTCGTTCCATGTCGAACGGAAAACTCAGAGCGCCGGGCTCTTCCAGTTCCTGGAATTCCAGCTCCAGGTATTCACGCACAATGCATAGGTGCATAAGATAGAAGTTCTGGTGTTCGAGTTCCTTGGACTTCTTGTGGTTCTGTCGACCGAATGTGACCTCCTCTCGAAGCAGACAGAAATGAGGGTCGTGACTCAGCAACCCAAGCATGATGAGGTCAGCATCAAGGCCATATAAACAATGTCGGCGATTAGGGTCGTAGCCCGGCTGGGATTTCGCGAGACGGATGTATTCCATGATCTTGTGCTCTCCCTCTCCGGGAACCTCATGTCCCGAAAGGACGATCTCCACACCTTGCCAATCCAGGTCCTCCGAGACTTTCTTGTTGATGAAATATCTGAGCTGCTGGCTAAGCTTTGCCATGAACTCGGTGCCCGGGGTGATGCAGTTGCTGTCAAAAGCGTCTTCCTTCGGCATTTCCACGCCTTCCGCAATGGCTTTCTCTCGAGCCTTTTCAGCATCGAGTGCGGTGCGGAATCGTCGGGCGCGCTGTTGGTTCATCTTGGCTCGGGGTGCGACGCCATCAATCGCCATGAAGAAGAGTTGTTTCGGCTTAATCTTCCCAAACAGATGCTCGATGTAGTTGAATATGGCAATGAACATCTTGTCCTCTGTCATGCGGAAGGTGGGAGAGTCGGAGTCTTTGTGAGTGCAGTTATGGATGATGCCGTTCATGTCAAGCTAGCACATCTGTCAGCTTTCACCTGCTCTACCACTCAATAGGCAGATACACACATAGAGACAGTCGAATTCCGGGATAAGATTTTCCGCTATAAGCTGAGATATAGCGGGATATCGCTCCGACATCCATCTGAAAAACTTGGGAACACCCATGACGGCGGTCTATCGTAGTAATAGAGGGGAGTTGAAGCTTGACAACGCGGTGAGGGAAAGCGCGCAAGCGAAGAACGCCGCAAATGATGGGGCAAGGAGGGAGAGTGTAGGTGGAGTGGTGAGAGCGCCCGTAGCGCTGCGGTCCGGCTGTGCCGTAGATTGGTGGGTTAGATCACGACACGGAGTCTTCGAGGTTTGTGATAGGAACGGCATGGATCGCCTCCATGTACCAATTCACAAATGCCAAGAGCGCCAAGCTACCCCGGTCGTGGGAAACCAACAATACACGTGATGCGAGTTCTTTGGACGGGTGACGCGTGAATCTGTCAAGGATTTCGAAGCCTGGGCACGCGTCTTGCTGCATCCATCCCACTCCCGTTTCCGACGTCCCATAGAACAACACCACCCTATTTCACAAGACTTCGTTTGGAAGAACAGAGTTATGGACGACTCCATGAGCGGTACCTCCCCACCCAACCCCCCTCAACTTCGTGGCGGTGCTAACTCCAGCATACAGATGCCGTAGACGGCGCCAACTACGAGGAGCAGGAGAAAGCGATTGCCGAACAGAAGGCGATCAACGAAGAATACAAGATCTGGAAGAAGAACAGCCCGTTTCTATACGACCTTATGTACGGCCGGGCACTTGAATGGCCCTCTCTTACCGCGCAATGGTTGCCCGACAAGAAACCGTGCGTCCTCCCCATTCCAGTCGATTGCTAAGGCTAACAGAACCAAGGGTGGAAGGAACCCACATGAGCGCCCACCGCATTCTCTTGGGCACCCATACATCGGACCAGGCGCAAAACTACGTCCAAATCGCCCAGATTGAGATCCCCGACCCCCCAAATCCCGACCTCGCAGAGCTGGATGAGGACAGGGGCGAGATTGGAGGCTACGGCAACGCTAAGAAGCCTTTTGACTTCAAAATCATACAAAAGATCAACCATCCTGGCGAAGTTAACAAGGCCCGTTACCAGCCCCAAAACCCCGACATCATCGCCTCACTATGTGTAGACGGCAGGGTACTCATATTCGACCGCACGAAGCATTCAATTGAGCCCAAGCCCGATGGTTCTATAAAAACCGAAGCGCAGCTCATTGGCCACCAACAGGAAGGTTTTGGGCTCTGCTGGAGCCCTCTGCTGGAAGGACACGTCGTTACGGGCAATCACGACACCACTGTACGAACTTGGGATGTTAAGGCTGGATACAGCAAAGGAAACAGCGACATTGAGCCCACTGCCACATACACGGTTCATAGCGCCCCCGTGAACGACGTGCAGTATCACCCAATACACAACTTTCTGATTGGAACAGCCTCTGATGACCTCACGTGGCAAATCATCGACACACGCCAAGCGACACATAAGAAGGCCTTGTTCAGGAAAGAAGCCCATATTGATGCCGTCAACACCATCGCATTCCACCCTGAGTTTGAAGTAACATTGGCATCCGGGTCAGCAGATAAGACCATTGGCTTGTGGGACCTGCGGAACTTCGACAAGAAGATCCACTCTCTGCAGCACCATTTGGACCAGGTTATAGGCCTGCAATGGCACCCGCACGACTCGGCCATTTTGGCAAGCTCTAGCTACGATCGCCGCATCTGCATGTGGGATATCAGCAAGGTTGGCGAAGAGCAAACCCCAGAAGAAGCGGAGGACGGTCCTCCCGAACTGTGAGTGGTATAACCGCCTTCACCTGCCGATCAATACTGACTGGACTGATAGACTGTTCATGCATGGTGGTTTTACTAACAGAATTTCCGACTTCGACTGGAACAAGAACGATGAGTGGGTCATGCTCGGAGCGGCCGAAGACAACCAGATGCAGATATTCCGTCCTGCGCGCAAGATTGTCGAGCCAATCAAGAAGAACTCCGACCATGAACAGGTTTCTCCTTGAAATGCCTTGACATTCGAGGTACGAACATGCTGATTGAGCCCTAAGCAGACCTCACGGTCACCAGCTCGGAATTACGATGACGAATTAGACGAGGCGGCCTGGTTTGCGGATGAAGGTCAGTCGTTCAGCGATGAAAATGCCTCATTGAAAGCTATCGCGAAGCCGCTGTTGAACCTTTCATCAGAAATCCGTCACTCAATAATGAAAGCTCTGGAACCTCCTGTTCGATCTATCTTGTTCCCTTCCAACGAAATTCACTCCGCGCAAGAGGACCCCGACAAGGCTCGCTATCGTGCCCGTCCGTGGCTCCTTTGATCATGAAGCGACGTGGCTTTGGGTTTGAATTTCGCTTCTGGGACGAAAGTTGTTCCATCCATGCTTGTGGCGTCGGCTCGGGAGTTGGTTTGATTTTGGGTTTCCGACCCTTCTTCCATCCATGTATAAAGAACATCGGTTATTCCTTTGCGGAGGACTAGGCAATGAGCCGCTGTGCCATGAGGGCAGATCCATAGTAAACAACTGTATCATCTATACTCATGCGCTGTTACTTCTTAGTCTTCTTCCTCCCATCCCCTGCGCCAGCCTCTTTGCCCTCTTTCGCAAAGCCACCCAAGACCAGCGCCTCTCTCGCGGCAGAGTTTATTATGCGAAATCGATCGGGCCCCAAGAGTATGCCGCCATACCATCTGGTGACGACCACCATGACGTCCCACACATCCATCAATTGCATCAGATGCAGTACTCTCCCACCGGCCGCCGTCTCCCCATCGTCATCACAGTCTTGGTATGTAGCTCCGTTTGCGCCGCGGATCCGCCACGCCGTGATGTTGTGCGTCGCCCTCGCGACCTTCTTATCCGTAGCAAGCAGATGCTTGACATAGTCTCGAGCCTCCGAGGGCGACGAGACACGGGCCGCGCGCGCAATGAAGACTGACTTCTTCTCCGTGATCGGGGGAGCAATCACCCAAGGCGGTTCCGGCCCCAGTAGTGATGCGTCCGCCATCCCATCATTCTGCGTGACCTCCTCCTCATCATCGCGCGTAGAGCTTTCCAACTGAGAGCCTCGCTGTTCCTCGCTCTGCGAGTACAACACCAGCGTCCCCTCCTCCTCAGCCCTTTCCAGCGCTTCCCTCACTTCCTCGAGGAGCGAGAACACGCATGGTAGACCCGGCGTATACACTTCTGCTAGCACGCGTCGCACGATGTCGACGACGTGGGTCCCGGCGCCCTTTGGGAGGTCGTCGCCGACGGTTTCGGTGCCGAGGATGCTGGGGGGTGCGTCCGGGTAGGCTGGGGGGAAGTGGATGCGGAGGGTGATGGAGGGGAGGGAGGGGAGGCGGAGGGAGTAGGTTTGGGATGAGGAGGAGGAGGAGGGGGACGAGGGGACGAGGGTTGTCGGGGTGTAGATGGAGTTTATGGTTAGGAGTTCGTCGGAGAGGGATTCGTTTGGTGGAGTGGCAGTGGTGGACATGGTGGTAGAGAAGGTGGATGCGGGAGGTTGAGGGAGTTGGAATTCGGGTTGGAGATTGGTTGGAGGGGTAGTGGGGTGGGGTGACCAGAGGATCCATATAAAAATTGAAATGATTGAGGGTTGGGTTTGCTGCTTTAGAGTAAATAGTGGCTAAGCGTGTGCTTGGGATATTGTTTCTTAGGAAATGCATTTTTCGTGGGCAGCGCGTATTGGGAAATCTGTACGGTAACGTCATGTCAATCTACAGGTTTCCAAGTCTAAGTATCAAATCTTCCTTACGGAGATACAAGTCTATAACAAATCTCTTTCCTATCTTGACCCTTGTACCGCTCACAACTTGCTGCTCTGTCTCTGTCTCTTCTCCTTCTCCAACCTCTCCAGCACCTCTTCCACCTTGGCGAACTGATAGTAAAACTTCAAGCTCTCGGGATTCGCCAACGTCCCGCTAGGCTTGATGGTTCGACCCGAGACAATCTGCTTAACGGGCAATTCGACCTTCTTCAGATTCACCGTCGTCTGTATCGTTGTCAGTTCCCTTCTCACCCACATCTCCCATATGATAGCAATCACTTACCGGAATCTCCCAAGTCTGAAACACATACTTGGGCACATGCCTCCTACTCCTCTCCTCCGCAATCTTCCCCTTGATCCTCTGAACCAACTCCTCCGTAAACGCAAACCCGTCATTCATCTTCAGGAACAAAATGACAGACTCATCCTGATCCTGCGGCCTCCTCTGTCCCACACACAACGAATCTTGCACCTCGGGGAAATGCGTCTCCACGACGCTGTAGATATCGCTGGACCCGAACCGCACACCCGACGGATTCAACACGCCGTCCGCGCGGCCCAAGAACAGGATCTGCCGGGTGACGGGGTGGATCTGGATGAAGTCGCCATGGGTCCAGACGCGCGGCGACGAGTACCGCGTGTAATACGCGTTCTGGTACTTCTCGCCCGTCTCGTCTCCCCAGAAGAAGACGGGTTGATTGGGAAAGCTGGCCGTGGCGACGAGTTCGCCGGGTTCGCCGTCGGGAAGTGCACGACCGGGTCCGGATTCGATGGTGGAGTCATAGACTTCGACTTTGGTGCCTAGACACGGGCCCTGGCAGCCGCCGACGTAGACGGGGTCGAGCGGGTTGTCGATGCCGAAGCAGCCCGCTAGGTCGGTGCCGCCGGAGATGTTTTTCAGGTGGACCGTGGGAGGGAAGCCGGTGTCGTAGAACCACTCGAAGAGCGAGTCGGAGAGCACCATGCCTGTTGTGACGACGGCTTTAAGGGCGGAGAGGTCGACGACCTTGCGGGGGACGATGCTGTTCTTTTGCAGCTCGTGGAGGTAGCGGGGGGAGGTGCCGAAGTCGGTGACGCGTTGCTCGGACACGATTTCGAGGAGGCGGGTGAGGTTGGGGATGAACGGGGAGCCGTCGTAAAGAATGGTGCGGCAGCCGAAGAGAAGCGCTTGGACGGAGGCGAGGTACATGATCCAGCCAGTCTAAAGGTCGAAGTCAGGACCAGAAGGATCGATGTGGAAGGGAAAAGGGGGATGGGAACTTACGGTGGTGTATTGCAGAACCACGGTCTCAGGGCCCCATTCCCTATGCAACCTCCCCTCCTTCATGACACTGATGAGCACGCCGCCTACAGAGTGCACGATACATTTGGGCACTCCAGTTGTTCCCGAAGAGTACACGATGAGGAACGGATCTCTGAAATCCACCCTTTCAAACACCAACTCATGATTTCCTCTCGCCCCCTCCAAAAACCTTTCCAACGTAACCGTCCTCTCAATCCCCTCAAGTCCTGCCGGTTTTCCAGGAAACCTCGGCTGAGACACCATGCCCTGGAACTCCTCCACATCTCTCATGCCGGCCACAATCTCCCTCATCTTAGGTCTCAGGTCGATCGTCTTGCCGTTATACACTGCCCAGTCATCCATAAACACCCACTTGGGCCGTATCTGCAGCAACCTCTCCAATATCCCCTTGGTCCCCATGTCCGTAGAACTACTGGAGAACAGGCCTCCCAGGGACGTAATCGCCATGAAGCAGATGAAGGTATCGAAACTCGTGCTGGCGACAATGGCGACGCGATCCCCCTTCTTCACCCCGCGAGCACGCATCGCATTTGCCAGAAGGCCCACGCGACGGCGTACCTGGCCCCAGGTAAGGTGGGCGACTTCGGTATTTCCTTCGCGGATTTCCGTCACGCAGATCTTGTCGTCTTCCTTGCCGTACATCGCTCTCTTCTCGTGATCTGCAGGGTCCACGGAATATAGAATGTTCTCTGCGAAATTCAACCTCGTGCCGTCGAACCACTTGGGAATCGTCTCCATGGGCGCCGACGTGTCGACCACGGTTGTGTAAGAGCCCGAGTAGATGAGGCCGGCGTGGCGCCACATGAGGTTCCAGAAGTCGGTGCGGGAGGGGCCGACGCTCCAGTTGTAGAGATCGGTGAAGGTGCGGAGGGAGAGGTTGTAGGTGCGGTTTGCGGTTTGCAGGAATTTGTACATGGATGTGGATTCGGGAGAAGGGTGTTGCCAGAGTTTGCGGGGGATGGGGAGTTGGGAGGCCATGGTCGTGGATGTGGTGTTGAGTTCGGTTTCCACCTGATGTATAGCTCTTACTGTGACTATGGGTGGATTGGATGCTGACGAGGAATCGGGAGGCGGGGTGTATAACCTTTGAAAATGAGAGAGGAGAGGATATCCAGGGAAAGGAGAAAGAAAGGCAGCCGATTGGCAAGAGGATGTCTAGATCTCGATATATGTACCTATCCCCAGCACAGCAGGAGCTCCCCCGCGTACCGGGCGGCAGATGGGCTTGTTACCGAATGCCGCGCCTTACCTGTGTGGGGAAGTACCGAGCTTGAAGTTCCGAGGGCTTTGATATGTATACAAGTATACCCCAAATCGAGGTTGTCCCTTCTTCTCCGAATGCATCATTTCAAGCATCCTGAGAATGCCATTTGCGATGTCGTCCCTCGACGCCAGGGCTTGGTCACTTGGTCAATTGTTTGGGGATGGACATCTTTCCATCTCCTGGGTCGCTGCTGTAGGTATTTAGGTGCACAACTCCGCTCGGCTCGTTCGGCTTTAACAGAACCAATGGGGAGCTCCAATTGGTCCGTGGACAGTTTGGAGCTTAGGGTATACTCTGGTCTATTGCAATCACAAGAGACATTATCGATCGAAAGGTCCAGCCAGAAGGAGGTCGCATTATCCTTCTTGTCTCTGCTGTCTGTCCATGGAGTGCTCAAGTGGCTATTAGTGTGAACTCTTCAAACGTCCTTTCGCTCGGAGTGCTTCCACGGAGGTACCCACATCTCACCTAGAGTTAGTCTCTCCAACACTACGGAGTACGGAGTACTGACACGCTTCCCTATAACCTACCTGACCTATAGACACATCTCCCTCCATCCCGTCCCATCCCATATTCCATACCGACCACGTAACCCACAACCATCCCTTCCATCAATACGAAACACCATATACAAACCAACCCAACCTAAGCAACACCCCAGATCCCCGCCTCACCCACCCCACCCATGTGACCGAGCCCATCCAATAATCCCCGCCAGCACGTCAACGCTCGCCGATTCGTTTCGAAACAACTGCGCGTCATCCCCATGATACCCCACAATGCCATGACAAACGTACCAGGAATTGAGGACCGCGAGGACGAGGTGACGGGCATAGCCCTGTAAAGATGACAATACGAGGAGGAAGGGATGGCCTGGTGAAGTGTTATCGATAGCGTTGTCGCATAATCGCCTTTGCGAATTTCGACGAAGGGCCAGTAGAATTTAGACGTCTTCCCTAGAACCTGGGCACCGGATTGTACTAGGTAGGATCTGGGGAAATGGGATTCGGGAGTAAGAGGTATGATAATAGCGATGCGATGGCGATGGGTTCATCATTCATAGTTTGCATGAAAGAAGAGAAGAGAAGGGGTGATTTATCTATCAGGCTCTACTGAGCTCTGTGAGGCAGAAGTCGCTGGATTGGAATACGTAAAACTCAAAATGTCGTGATATCATCATCGCTCGCTACGGGAAGACAAGATTTGCTAAAATAACAACAAAAAATTCCCAAATGGGGGTATCGCAACATCGCAACATGCAGACAAAACACAACCCGGGATGGTGTAGAACCCAAACATCATCAAAGCAAGTCCATCAAACTCTTCCTCTTCCGTATCCTCCTTGACGACTTCACCGAAGCTGCGGACCCCTGGCCAGACCTCCCCGCATCCTCAGGCTCGTCCGGGCAAGGCGGTAGCTCTAGAATCGGTTCCCGCTCATCGGCTCCCCTTGGCACCAACTTCTGCATCGATGGCCGCTGCGTCGTCGTTGGTGGAAGCCTCGCGCTCTGCGGCACGGGCGGAATCTCCGGGGACGGGTCCCGCACCGAAGTCGGCCGTGACAATCTCGAGTGCCTACGCAGACCCTTTGGCGGTGAGAATGATGACGAGGAGGCGGCGATGGGCGCGGTTTGCGGGGTCATGGGCGTGTAAGGGGTTGCCGGGGTGGGAGGGAGGGGGTTGGGACGGCCATTGATGCGCGTGTCCCATTTGCGGGTGGAAGGGGTGATTGCGATTTTGGCGAGGGCGAGGCGCTGCGATATGGAGCGGAGGCGCTTGTGCGTCGAGGATTTGATAATAGGTGAAGCGGCGGAGGTGGTGGAGGATTCGTAGGGGTCGGAGCTGAGGAAGGAGGGAGTCTCTGGGGATAGAGGCGTGAGCGGTGGAAAGGGTCTGGTTTGGGAAGAGGATGAGGGGACGTAGAGGGAGGAGCGGTGTTGCATTAGGGCTGGAGGACGATGCGTTGAGACGCTGGCTGGAGGATTGACGACTTCTGATACGGCGGGAGAGTTGCTGCGAGTGGAGCCGTCTGTGAAGGATGAGGACGACGCGGATATTCGCAGTGAACTGCTGTTGTTTGACGAGGGAACATAGGTTGTGGAAGGTCGCCGTGAGGCTGGTCTGCTTGAGGCTGGCGAAACCGGACGGCTGATTGTCGAAGGAGCTGACGACGAGAGTTGTGACGACTGCTCCATCTTCTTGAGCTTGCTGATGGAGTCCATTGGCAATTGCGCCAGCGACGCTGACCTTTGAGGCAGGTCACGAACGGGCGAAGCCAATGCTGCCAGATCGATGACTTTTGGTCTCCCGGCTGAGACATACGACACCAAGACGGCCATATCACAACTCTTTCCTCTCTCATACCGAGACACGCTCATCTTCCTCGCTTGACAACACGCCTGCTCGGCCTCGTGGATGCTGGCGACCTCGTCTTCCGCGTCCGACATCTCCATTGGTGACAGATCCTCCTCGGATGAAAGGTAGCGGTCCTGAAGGTCAACGGAGAGGGCCTTTTTGGATTCTGGAGAAGTGGAGTCGTCTACGGTAGGCGCATCTACATGTAAGCGTAGCGTCTCGCTTTCGGCGTGGCACAATTGTGGAGACGATGCGGAGCTGTCAGGGTGCTGGGCTCGAGACTTGTTATCGAATGCCCATTGTTCGAGCTGCGCCGACACTGCAACGTCGACCATGGCTTTCTTCGAGGGTTTGTCCTTTTGAAAGGGGTCGGGTTAGGGCAATGGAGGCGCAGGGCTCAGGAGGTCGCGAGGGACGGGAACGGTCGCAGACTATTATTATTATGTAGGCGTGGCGTTGAGACGGCGGAGTGATGAAACGGCGAGGCGCTCAGCGGCGGCTTGTCGTGCGATGGAAGTGACGGTGCTGCAGCGGGCGGCGTGCAAAGCACCTGCAGGATAATGGTAAATTATGCCGCTCTGTGATAAGGTAACAGACTGTGGGGATAGATAGGAGAGAGGAATAGTATATGTATGCCCAGGAGCAGACGGACGTCGGGTGCGCAAAGGTGCACGTCGATGCTATTTACATAGATTGCGGACGAACAGGGGGCCTCTGCGGGCGGTCCACGACTGGGCCGCAAGCAACTTCAAGTTTCAACTAGCAGCGGACGCTTGCTGGATATGTATTGAGAGAGGCCAGCAAAGGCTCGTCTAGGGGATCGCTAGGGGCATGGGAATCTAGTTTAGCGGTGCTGAGCCCTTCACCGCTGCTGGCAATCCCCAGCGGAGGAGAAGGGCTCTCATGCCACTCGTCCCGTGTCATCAACCGTGACAACCGTGTCAACCGTGTTCAAGCGAACCAGCAGAGCCTTCTCGAATTTCGAGTTTCCAGGTGGGCGGGTTCCCGTCGTGGTTGGCCAACACGGCCGTGTGTTTCAGCGTCTGTTCGGCGCGGACGCCGTGTGCCTGGTGACTTTGCCAGAGAGCTGGGAGTGCCTGAGTGCATGGACGTGCTGTGTGAGTCTCTGAGACGAGGACCACGGCGGCTTCCCCCTTGTAGCCATATATAACCTGCACTCCCTCGATTACGGCAATGCCGAACATTCACCCTCTACTACCTTTGAGCTTTGCCCATACACAACAGGCGGAAACCTCCGCTTCCGGCTCATGAACTTCCAAGGGTTATTAGGAGAAGAATCTATCTTCAAGACCGACATGCTGAGATGTTCGACTTATGTGGACCCCACGGGCTCATCCGCCCTAGGGTTGCACAAGGAAGCTCCAGCGCAGACCACCCACGTGCCCTCCGCTATAGACGAATTCCGCAGCTTACAATACATAGTATAAGGTTAGAAAAGCTGTATTTACACAGTAATGAAGACCCAACATCCCCGCCGCCCCGGACATCTTTTATTAATATCCCTCCCATCACCCGCCTCGCGGAAACACCCATTCAGCGCTCGATCCTATATCAACGTTTGCATCAATTTCGAGGCCATTCACAGCTCCCCGGGTCCCGTCGGTCAGGAGTGAAGACCTGACCTCATCTCAGACTTCAGTCCTACTTGTAAGGAACAGCAATCCCCTCAA
This sequence comes from Westerdykella ornata, assembly GCF_010094085.1. NCBI lineage: Eukaryota > Fungi > Ascomycota > Dothideomycetes > Pleosporales > Sporormiaceae > Westerdykella > Westerdykella ornata. The sequence continues at coordinate 312,209 of NW_022986860.1, read as the reverse complement.
TAATAATCAGTGGTCTCCCCGTCCGGAAAACATCAAAATTTCCGTCCCTCGCCACTGATAATCTCCCCCGCATCCTCCGGGGTCTGCCTTCCCCTTGACCTTTTCACTCCCTCCGCTGCCACAGGAGTTTATTGATCCCCTTGCCCTCTGCCCACCCTAACGTCTCCTGCCCTAACGCGACCCAATGACCACCCAGAAACAAACCCATCCCATCCCATCCCATCCCATCCCATCACCACCTGCTCCGCCGCCCACTTTTACTGCACAGTATCATCCACCAATCGCATCGCATCGCCTGCACCACACCTGCGGCACATTTTCAATGTCAATCTAGTATAAACCACTCAAGTTCTGTATCTCAAATAGATGAAGTGCAGACGGTATAGGTAGAGAGTGGCGGGAGGACGTAAGATGGTGTTGCCGCTTTGGGCGTCGACGATGGTGATCGGTGGGCAGTTTCGGGTTGGTGATGATGGTGATGGTGGGGGCCAGAGTGTGGGTGTTGGATGCCCTCCTGTCCGTAGGCAAGCTGCGGATAGACGGTAGACGAGTGTACCGTGGTTTCTTCTCATCAGCATTGCCTGAGACCAGGAGTCTCATCAGTAACGTCGCCTCTCACAACAGCAGATGTATCAAACGTCCTCATTCAGCAGCGTTACTTCGGCCTGCTGATCGACTGCCAATAATCCCCATCTCACCACCTTCACTCCCATTCATTCTACCCATCCTTTCCACCATTCCATCACCCACAAACAGAATCATACAGCCACCAAATCCTCCATCGCACATCTCCGCCAAAGGCAAGGGATTCGTATTCGATGATCCCCCAAGATCTGACGATCCCAACAAAATCCCCGAATCCTGATCCTTTGCTGACAGTGACGCTGCAACACACTCCAACTCCGCCATCCTCGTCTACCTGACGCAAGCTTACTTGTAACCTCCGTCTGAATCACCGTAACATACATCCTCACACACATTGTCCGCCCGCACACACTTGCACTGCTGCTGCAAGTCCGTCAACAGTCCCAGCCCTTCGTCATCCTTTTGCTCTTCCCTCAGCACCTGCAGGAGGGGACCTGCGGCTGAAGCAGAAGCGCTCGTACTCCCTTCCCCTCGTGCTTGTGAACCGTGGTGCAACTGTAAAAAGTCAGGACTCGACGCGATGGATGCGCCCTGTGCTACCATACCCTACGAGACCGCTCGTTTACGGAGTACTACCAACACAAAACCACCGGCGCCACGGACAAAAGGTCGTGTGTGGTACCTAGGTACGTACGTAAACATCGGGTCCCGATGTGCAGAAAACCCTCACCACCAAAGCAGTCCATTGGCGAATGCGGGCTATTCCGATTCAAGCTCTCAAAATTACAGCGCCAGATCCTTAACCACGCTCGATTGCAACTTACAACCTCCAAAATCTAGACTATTGCTCCTAGCTCTGCCCTGTCGACGTACGAGCACCAGCACCACCACTGGTGCTAGCTCCCTTCACCCTTTTCGCCTCCCTCTCACTCTCGGCCGCCACTTCGGCCCTTCTCTTCTCCCCTTCTCTCGCCGCTCTTCTGGCCTCCTTGTCCTGCTTCTCCTTTTCCTTCCTCAGGGCCTTACTCTCAAACTCGTGCCAATCCCCTTCCAGCTCTTTCAGCTCCACGGCGCGCTTCGGCGCCGGCTCCTCAGCCGTGAAGTACGGATGCTCCAAGACGTCCGACGCGCTAGGCCGAGCGGCAGGATCATACGCGAACATGGCGACAAGGAGCCCAAACGCAGCAGGCGTGACGCGGTCTTTATACTTCTCCGCAAAGGTGCTGACTTTGCGTTCGCTGGGTCGGAGAAGCTCGAACCATTGCATGTCGACAATGCCGGGCCAGTCTTGCACCGTCGGCGTGCCGAGGACATTGTATATCTTGTCCAGCTGGTTGATTTCACCGCCGTCGCCGGGGAAGATGGCGTGTTTGGTGAATATCTCGACCAGGACGCAAGCTGCGGACCAGATGTCGACAGCAGGGCCGTACTGCGTTTCGCCTAGTAGCAGCTCTGGCGACCGGTACCATATCGTAATGACACGGTTGGTATAGTCAATGTTTCTGTGCTTGGAGTAGAAGCGTGCGAGGCCAAAGTCAGCCAACTTCAGTTGACCCGTGTTGCTGACAAGAATATTAGCGGCCTTGATGTCGCGGTGCAGTACCCCGCGTCGGTGGAGATATTCAAGCCCTTCGAAGAGCTGTTTGGCAAGGTCCTTCTTCATAGCTTGATCCAATCGGAAGGTGGGGTGGTTTAGGAGGCCAGTCAAGTCATGAGACAAGTACTCAAAAACCATGAAGCAGTCGTGCTTCTCTACCATGACTTCTTGCAGGCGTACTATGTTCGGGTGATTTAGCGACTGCAAGAGCTTGATTTCGCGGATTGCTGTAACCGGGAACCCGTCTCGTTCGCCCTCCATCCTGATCTTCTTGAGTGCGACCATGTCCTTCGTATAGACATGTACGCCTTTAAACACCTTGCCATAGGTACCTGAACCGACAACCGACTCATTCCCAGGCTTCCTGTAGTATACCGAATCGGACGCTGCAAACTCAGGCGGGAGCTTGGGGAGAGGCTTCTTTCTTTTTCTTATGACTGTCTTTGTTTTCGTAACTTCCGTCGGCCCACCCTTAGCATCCGCACGACTTCCCCTCCGAGTATCAGCACGAGGTTCTGGGCGCGCCTCTGAGCGAGGCTCTGGGCGGCGAGATGGCGGGTAAGGAGATCTCCGCGTTGACTCTCGATCCCGAGGATCACGCGTATCTCTGGCGGCTCGAGGTTCGTGCGAATCCCGAGAGTCTCGGTACTGGCTTTCTCGAAATTGTCTGTCTCCATATTCCCGATCCCGATATTCCCTATCGCGGTAATACGATGATTCGCGCGCAGTTCTATCATCGCGAGAATCGCGGTAGCCGTATTTTCTGTCTTGATAACTGCTGTAGGACTTGTCGTACGGGTCCGGTCGACGGTCTTTCTCGTAATATGCGCGATCTCGCTCCCGGTCACGTTCCCGCTCATGCTCTCGGTGGCGCTCACGCTCTCTGTCTTTGTCCCTTTCTCTCCCCAAGTCTTGCTCCCGGGCTCTGTCTCTGTCCCTTTCCTTGTCTCTGCCTCGGTCTCTGTCCCTCTCCTTCTCTTTCTCCCCGTCCCTCCCCCTGTCCCTTTCTCTATCTCTCTCTCGGTCTCTATCTCGATCCCTCTCCGTCTTCGACTCTGTGCTCTGGCGCGTCGTAGTATCTCGGGTCGACGTAGACTTGGGCCCAGGATCAAGGATGGACGCTTTCGCGGTGGTCGTGGCAGAATCTGTCTTCGAGGTCATTGCAGGCAGCGGCGTCTTCGTCTTCAACGAAAAACTGAACCCCTTGGGCTCCTTGGGCTTGGTTGATGTGGATTCCGTCTTTGCGGTGGGCGGCATCTTCTTCTCGTCTCTACTACCTTCATCCTCGACACGAAGGTCTTTAGAAGGACGGAAAGGATTATCATCTGCGTCGACTGCGTTGCTGGATGTCTCTGCATTCGCCTGCGGAGAAGATCTCTCCCAAGTCGGACGAGGAGCTTCAGTTGCCTGACGGCCACCACGGGTGCCAGAAGACGGTGTCCATGACAGGTTGGAAAACATCGTGGGACCACGGCCACGTTGACCCTGTTGCGCCGGCGGATATCCTGTTGTTGGCGCTGTATTGATGGCTCGACGGTCAAGTCCGCCATAGTGGTTTCCCCGGAAGCCTCGATAAGACCCTGTAGGTGGCCCATGATTGGACGGCCCGGGGTAGTGTTGCGCAGGAGGATACTGGCCATGTTGAGCAGGAGGATAGTTGTAACTGTTATTGTGAGGGAAAGGTGACTGGTTAGGGGAAAACCCATGTGTGGGAGATCTGGCTTGTAAGCGAAAGGAAAACCAAAGAGGGGTGAATACTAACCCATGACTTGGGTATGGATGCTGCCCAGGCTGTCCCGACCATCCACTTCGCACAGAGTGGTACGGAGAGTGACCAGGTGGTGAGTATTGAGAATGGGGATAGGCGCTGTTGCCCCTGCCCTGGTGATAGGGCCCACCTCCTCTCATCGTAGCGTCGTCTTTGTGGTTTTGGCTATCGGATATGCTGGAATCAGCTAGAGAGCCTCGCCTCGACTTACTAATGCTTGGCTTTTTCGAGGAATGAGTTCCGTGGCTTTTATCAACCGCTTGCGAATCTCTTCTATCAAAAGGAGTAGAAGAGCGAGAAGCTCGGTGTGTAGAACGGGTAAGGGTTAGGGTCTCTCGAGTTGGCGAGTCCTGTGCACGTCTTTCACGTGAGCGCCGTCTTCTCACCGGAGTGGCTGACCTTCTCCTTCGCGGAGACCGCGAACGAAGATGTCCTTTACGACTGCGGCTGCCGCTGCGGCTCCTGTCCCTGGCCTTCTTGTGCGAATAATTGTGCGCCCTATCCTTATCTTCGGCTGATGGCGTACGATGTCGTCGGTGATGAGCTTTCGGAGAGTGCCTCCTAGGCGAATCTTCTCTCCTGGATCTCCTGTCCGATACAACAGACCTCTCGCGTCTTTTATCGGAATGAGTGTGATAGTCGGCGTTCGGTGATCGAGAACGACGTCGAGACGATGAAGAGGGGATATAGGTGTCGCGGTCACGGTCAGATCGAGACTGCCGCGGCGAGTATGCCCTATCTAGAGGTTTTTGGGAGGTCTCTGGGCGCTTGGACCTAGGCGTCGACCGTTCCTTGCTGCGGCTACGATGCCGCTTCGTCCTTTTGTGAGAGTCGCGCTGTGGTGTTGGCGAACGACTGCGGTAACGTTTGGTTGATGGAGAGACGTCCCGATGATGGCGGTGGTGGTGATGTCGCGAAAGCGAGGTCCTGTCTGCACTGGGCACCCTGCCCCTCGAAGGTCGATACCTATCGTCCTCCCTCGAATCCTCACGGCTGCGCCGACGCGCCCGGTCCCTGCTCCGACTCCTCTCGCGTGAACGGCCTCTCCGGTCCCTCGTCGATGCTGGTGGATCCGCGGGTCGTGTCTCCCTTCTGCTGTCTCGCGCACCGCGTGGCGCCGCCGAGTCCGTACCTCTGTTGCTGCCTATGCGGTCTTCCGAACGCTCCTTCTCGCGATGCCTTATTGACGGTTCCTCTGGTCTCCACTGGTCTATGTCCTGGGTTCGTCGCGCCCCAGCCATGTAGACGAGAATATCAGGCGGTAGATGGCATCAAGAGAGTTGCGGGTCTGAGTGTCACGACCTAGCCGAGCGGCAGCAACCTCAGGCCTGCAATGCAATGCCGGACAATGAATAGGAGAAAATAACAGGCAGGAAGGGATCGAGGGCAATGCGCGTATCGGGGAGAATTCGAGAAGCTGTCCTGCCTGAATCGCTGGTGTCAGTGGGTAGCGGGCTGCCATCCGCCGTGCAGCCTTCCTCTCATCATCCTGGCTTGGCCCGCCTCAACCTCACCCATGCCAAGACTGTTCCCGTGATGCGTTCTGGTCGATGAGTGACGCCGCAGCTCAATCTTTCCCCATTCATAGCAGAGCTGCTGTTCTTGGGTCTGGATGTTAACCCCAAACAACCACCCAGCCTAGCAGCGTTTCCCAGTAGAACCAGGAATTGCTTCTCACCACCCACGCTCTTGAATTCCTCCAGTATGCGCCGGTGTAGCTTTCGTGCCTCTCCAACCGCAATCTGAGCTCATGCTAGCCCTGCATGACCCGACGGTGGACTAAAAAGCTATCTAATGGTACAGGGCAATCCAAACTACAGTGAAGAGGCCTCCAAGTAATGCGTGAGACGATCGGCGATAGACCGGGAAGGAGTAGATGAGCGAGCAAAGTCGTGGAGCTTTCGTGCAAAAGAGCGCTACCAAGCCTGTAGGCGCTTATACCTGGCTCATTTGATAACGCTCCATCGACGAACGTCTTTTGAAGGGGAATTTGGCCCTAGTTTCGGATTGAGATCATTTGGGTGTTGAGACGGACTGCCACTGCTGTAACCCACCGCTGAGACGACGTCCGCCGCGAATTTGCAAACCAATTCCGACGAAGAGCGTCCTTTGCCAGGAAGCAGAAGGCAACCAAAGATCTCTGGCTGTGTGAGCCTTTCAGATTTTGGTCGACCTCCATCGATCACCGAGAGTGTTGGTTCGGTACTCCTCATAGCACAGGAGCCATTCCCATGCACGGGTAGGACACCTCGGCACATCGCCAACAACATCGAGCAAGCGGCAGCATCAAGAAAACAACCGTAAATGCTTCCGCAAAGAAGGCTGGCGTGTAGGAACGAACACAAGTGAGTCGACTTCAGCCAGGTGAGTGGCGGATGGCTAAGATGCGGGCCCTCTACCCGCAAAAGGCGGAAAAGCGTCGCAAATGTCTGCCCTGGATATTCCGCCCAACAAGCTTTAGCCATTCCTGTTGTTTGGGGAGTGCGAAGCAACCGGGTCCAGTCCTTCTCCCTAGATAACCCCCCGCATGTTGTTTGCTGCCTTGGGCCCCACGCCCACGAGTGCGATGACCCGCATTTAAACTGCGTCTTCGAGTTTCTGAAAAAGGTCTGTCATGCGGCTGACAGAGGTACCTGCAATAAGAGTATAGCGCGGAGGAGGTAAAAATGCGCGGTCCGGGTTGGAAATGGATGGTTCGCGGTCGAGCGCTTCAGGGTGAGGCTATCCCGCACCGCCGCTCAGCGCGGACAGCAGCCTCCCTGATCGAGACTGGCTGAGATCGAAGCAAGAAAACCTATCTGATTGTCGCATGGTGTTGCTGTTGATGAATGTGGGAACGTAGTGATGAGGTTGAGGTTGCAAGCCTCCAGCTTGCTCCCAAGCGCGTAGTCCAACCTTGGAACATTGAAAGGGTGGGCAGATGGACTGTGCACTGAAATCACGTGATTAGCTGTTGCGCGCCCGCAACGCCGGGCGGACGCTCCATTCCACAGCTGACTTGACCGAAAAATCTATTGCCCGCAGTCGTCAAATTCGCCGCGCAACGGCCAGATTCGCCGCTAGAAGCTGTCTTTTTGCGGTGCCGACCATTCTTCTCACGAACCTTGTAAATAGCCATGTCCTCTCGCCAGAATTTTAAGGCGATCGGGGCCTTTGCCAGTTTGTAGCGTTAGAAGAATATCAACTCCGGTCCCTGTCATCCTGTCCCCGCAGTCATCACACATACAATACCTCCGTACACCCTCTCCGTCATGGATTCTCCTCCGGCGAAACCAAAAAGCGCAGTACCGCCTCATATGGCCAATGGCCCTTCCCCCCTCAGTCCCTCCCCACTCAGTCTCTCGACCGAAGCGCGCCGGAAGCAAGAGAGGGAACATCTCTTTGCCGCAATAGAAAACTCCAACCGCGGGCGTTCGGTGGTAGATTTTGGCGCTTCGGACAGTTTCTTCCCTGAAGGCTCATCGCACGCCACATCCGACAAACGCGACGCGATGCACACCGAGGTTGATTCAGAAGGTTGGAGGCACATTGCAAGTGCTGCGACACCATTGGCAACAAGTCGTGCACTCAGCCCATACACCCAACACCCCACCATCGACTTCGATGGCTTGAGCTGGCCAAGTAGGTGAGACAGGAAGCCACTGCTGTGGACCAAGCTAACATGAAAAGGCGTCGGCACGCGGGAAAGAAAAGAAGCGACCGAAGAACAGAAGGAACAGACATTGGCCAAAATTAGCGGTGCAGTCAGAACTATATTGGAATGTCTCGGAGAAGACCCTGATCGCGAGGGATTGCTGCAGACGCCCGAGCGATATGCGAAAGCGCTTCTGTTCTTCACAAAGGGATATGAGGAGAACCTCCGTGATATTGTCAACGGCGCTGTTTTCCACGAGGACCATGACGAGCTTGTCATAGTGAAGGACATTGAGATCTTCTCCTTGTGCGAGCACCATCTGGTGCCGTTCACAGGAAAGGTAAGGACTTGGGCATCCGACAGGCATCAATAAAGGCTCACACGTGGGTAGATGCACATAGGGTACATTCCGAACCGCCGCGTCATAGGCCTCTCTAAACTCGCGCGCATAGCCGAAATGTTCTCGCGGAGACTCCAAGTCCAGGAACGCTTGACGAAGCAAGTTGCGCTCGCGCTCTCAGAGATGCTCCAACCCCAAGGAGTCGCCGTAGTTGTAGAGTCCAGTCACCTCTGCATGGTCATGAGAGGGGTACAAAAAACTACGGCCACAACTACAACTAGCTGCATGCTTGGATGTATGAGGTCAAGAGCGAAGACTCGAGAAGAGTTCTTGAACTTGATAAATCGGAGGTGACATAAACAGTCATAAATACGGATCATATTTGGGCGGGCACCAAGTTTGTGATTTACAGGCGTTCAGGTTGGTGCTCATCCACGGAGGCAAGCGTCATGATTTCAGATATCTGCATTAGAATAGGTGTCCCCCGCCTTCAACAGGCCAGTATGGTTATCGCGACTTCTTCCTTTCTTCAGCTTTTTCTCTCTACAGGTGCTCTTCCTTGCCTACGAAGTTCCCTCGACTCCCTGTCTTTCACTCACTCGCGCGGGTCAACCGCCACTGCTATTGTTTGTTTACACCCCAGTAAAACCTCCTACCTTTCCTAGGAACTCGTGCTTTTCGTCTAGCCGCTATTATACCTATTGTGCCCTAACAGCAAACGACCGATAGAGGTAACGCGACGCGCAAAGTTCTTGCCATCGCCTCTCCCACCGACCACCGCCACCGCCGTTAACGCGTATATACCTGCAACCGCCATTCTCGTCGACGCAATACCCCGAGATACTTTCCACAATGAAAGGCCTGAAGCGACCAGTCGACTATCTAGACGAAGATGAAGATGAAGATGAAGACCAAGACCTCGAAACCGAACACTACGACAGTTATAGCGCCTTCATCATCGCCTCAGCGCCGCGCGTCATTGGGCGACACCGTCACCGACTCAGGCACTGGCGTGGGCCATCGGCTACCAAAGGACAGGACGGCCAAAAGAAGGCGGAATTCAACATCTTCAAAGCGATTGTGCGCCATCCCAATATTTTCTTCCAGTTTGCCATGCGCCTGTCGCCAGACACAATGATGGATCTGTATGCCATTGACAAGGAGTTTCACTGGCGCCTCAACAAATACAGCACATCCATCATCCACGACCACGCGAGGTACCACGCCCCAGACGCCACCGACATCTTCACTTGGGACCAATTCTCCCGGTTATGTATCAGCGACCCAACACTCAAGCCCATGGACGGACGCCCGCATTTGGCACGAGACGCGCCTTCTCTCCGCTGGACAAAAATGGTTTTTTTTCGCGACGCCGTTGTTAGGGAGATCCTTACACTCCTCGCCGCTGAAGGACACCGCTTCCCACGCGCCGTGAAAAGAGTGCTTATGAAATACTGGGTCCTAATGGAAGTCCAGCACCAAAAGGAAAGAGAGGCCTTCGTCATGGCCAGGGCGCCGCATTACTGGACCGACGTCGACATCTACCTCTTCCAGATGTTCCTCGTTAAGCTGGACTTGCACTTCTCGCATCCAATTCATGGGAGGGGTATATGCGGACTAGGACACTTGCTTTTAACCCAGAAGTCGCTAACGACGCTAAGAGACCTGCTGAACGGCAGCTTTACCATCTGCTACGATCGGCTTGCCGAAATTGTCCTTCGAACATACCCAAATGAGATGATGAATCTCGATGATCATCCATGGTTGGCCCCAGGGGAAGATAACCCTTTGCCTGAATCCGAGTTGGGGCTTCTGTCCCACGAGGAGTGGGATAATACGAAGCCGCATATGGACTCTGGTGTAGACCATGTCATTCGGGAGGGCATTAGGAGGGGTTTGGACGTGCAGAGGTACTACCTTGATTTCGCTCTCTACGGGTATGTAGATAGGAAGACTAGGAAGAACATTCCATTCGCGAGGTTGTATCGGGGAAGAAGGGACATGGTTGTTGCAGAAGACGGATGGCCGACTGAGGAAGAGGAGAACGCGCAGGTGCGGAAGTTGAATGAGCGGTTTCTGGGGGAGTCGAATCATGATGAGGAGGCACCAGTGCTGTAATATATTCCACTTCGGAGCATCCGAATGTATATAAAGTCCTGTTTCTATTAGGAACTCTCTGTTCCAACTGGATATCTGACGCCAATGTGAGTTGATATGAGTCCAAGTAATGCGGGAATTCATTCAATAGTTTTGCAATTGCATGTTCAAATGGATTTCGAGGTACCTCGATCCAACACTTTTGAAGATGCCCTACGCGTCTCTTGTACCGGTCACAACATTATATGTCAAAGAAACTGTTCGCATTTAAAAGTTTGTGACAATTATACCGGTAAGAGGCATACGTAAGTCGAACATATTTGGGTCTTGGCAGGAACCTCCGCCCACCTCCGCTTCCGAACGACCACATTTTCTCCCAGTTGCACATACTGTACGTTCCCTCGCCATGGCCCCGGACCTGTCCGAGTGACTGGGATGAACTGTGCGACTCCGTCCAGTATGATGCTCGACAACAAGCGCCGACGATGGATCACTGGGCCGACCCTTGGGCCGACGATGTGGACACAGATACCAAGCCGTCGCCAAAGCCGGATATCCCAACGCCGCAGCCAGGAGCACCTCCGACCGTGCTGAGTGAATTCTTGGACGATGCGCAATGGGGTAGCGTGAGCCAAGATGAAGGTTGGGGAGAATGGACAGTGGAGCCTAGTAGCAGGACGCCTGGCGAACTCCCCGAGAGGAGCTCTCCACACCCGGAAGTGAACGAGCCATGGAGGGCGGCTGAGGAAAGGGAGGACACTGAGGAACATGGGAATGGTATTTCGGAGGCTTCAGAGTCAGGCACAACGGTACACCCGGACGACAACCATGAATTTCCCCCTCCGGAGCAAGACAATGATATCTCCACACGTCCCTCTGTGTCCACTTCGGAGGCAAGCCACACCGAATCTGTTGCAGAGTCGCCGCGAACTTCTTTCGAGGAAGAACGATCCGCGGGAAAGACTGCCCAGAACGCCCCGCCAACGGAGCATCCACCGGAGACGGTCGCAGAACCTGGCCCTGGTGCAACAGAAGATGCATTGGAAAACAGGTCAGAGCCACAACAACGTGCACTACAGCCCGACAAGGAGCCAAAGGAGGCATCGCGGCCTTCTGCATTGGCAACTACCCCCATCGGCCCCCTTCTGTCGGAACTATTCCCGACACTAAAAAAGCATGCAGAACCGCCGCCAGCTCAAGATGACCCGATATTTTCGACTTCTGCACGGAAAGCATGGTACCGTTTGACAAGACAAGAAACAATGCGAGAGTACAACAGCGGAGGCGAAGACAATAACTATGTGCGCGTAACATGGGCAACCTCAAAGATCAGAGAAGATGTGAACAAAATCGTATCAAGGTGGGCCACCGAGGATCGGATAGCTGGGCGCAGCCATGGTGGGAGAGTCTCTTTCTACTGGGATCAGCCCACAGAGCTTCCGGGCAAAATCGCTGCTATTCATGTTGCAAGGAAGGCGAGCGCATCGGCACCCATCGCCAAACAGGAAATACAGTCGCCTGTCTCGGATGCTCCGGTTGCGTTCAGTTGGAGCTCCGCTCCTGCAGAACAAGATACGGGGGAGAAAAGGAAGTCGGGCATGCTCCAAAGTCAAGCGCCACTTATAGCCCCGCCTGTCCCTGCACCTACCACAGCAATAAAGGAGGCGAGCCGTCACTCACTAGAGCAGAGTGCCCATGATGTCCCTGCGCTAGAGTCCGCGCAGGCTCTGAGACCGGTATCACCGTCAGCCAGCGAGCAAGGTTCCCTTCCCCATGAGATCGATGCCCCTCGCGCAAGCATACAGGAAGACAACCAGCAGGAGCAGAGACAGGCTTTAGATCTAGATCAAATAAGGCGCTCAACGGATACTTCCCCACCTGATATAAGCGATGATGAAGACTGGGGTGAGATGGTTCAGTCGCCGACTCAGACGAATCCGCCTCCTAATGCCTCCTTCTTTGAGTCCACCATTCCGTCCGAAACCGGCGCAACGCCCTCAACAGGATCATCAGGGTCTACACCTACAATATCGAGACACGCAGCGCCCATTGTTCGTCTTCAAGGAATTGTTTCGCCCACCTCTGCAGTGTTTGGCGCGAAGCCTTTGATTCCGCTTCACGCAGAGCAAGGCCCAATTGGACCACATATACTCCGGAAGACGAAGGATGTTCCCCTTGCGACACCTGAAAAGCCGAAGGCCAGCCGTGCAGAGCCCAGCCAACCTGCTGCAGATGCATGGGCAGATGCCGATTTCTCCATATTTGATTCCGCGCCAGCACGAACACCACCAGTGGTAGCACCTCGTCAACCAGTTCCATCCGTTCCTCCAGCTAGAGGTCTCCCATCTCGATCAGACACGCCATCAGCGATCTCACCTCTCCCTCCACAATCCAGAAGATCAGAAGATGACGAGGTCGTTCGAAGCATCATATCCGGTTTGCCGGACCTGAGCTACATGTTGAAAAAATGACATGGATTATGAAAGAGTTATGACGTTCTGTCTTACCTTGCTCTCAGTTGCATTTCTCGGGCGTTTCTCTGGGACTTGGAAGCATAGGTTCAGGCGTGATGCATTGGTCGTTCTTATGTTGTTGAATGTACAGAGATATGCACATGTCATGCTAGTTATTCTTTCCGCATACCAAAAATGTGACTTGAGCTATCTTCTCTTTTCTTTTTATGTGCACGCTCCCTACTACTGGGAGGAATGGCAAGGATCAGACGCGCCTGATGGACGCGTCGCAGAACGCGACGGGTTGATATTGTTTGACCACCACAAGTCTCCCACTGTCTCGCACTTGAACGTACGGCTCAACTCTATCTTACTCAGATTGCTCAGGAAAGGCGAACAAGGATCCGAATACGGATTATATCGCGCGAACATGGATTCTCGATCCCTCCTGGACGAAGCTATCGAATGTGCGACGATTACACGCTTGCAAAGGACCATTCGCGAGATGTGCGACCGATCTGATGAAGCTCTTCAGGTAGCTCGGGAGGCGCTGCTAGTGAGGAACGAAGATGAGCAGAAGAAAGAGGACGTAGCGAAAGACCTAGGACCTTCGAGCACAAACAAGCGCAAGAGAGCATCGGGTGAGATGATGAAGCGCTATGAAATCTGCAAGCAGTGTAAGCAAGAGTACGATGTTACGAAAAATTGGCCGGAATCTTGTGTTTGGCACCGCGGTACGTTTCCTCCCTAATGGCCCTTCCGCTTCTAGCCTGATGAGTTTCCTCAGGTCTTCTATTCGTTGATAACGAGCATGAAACCTGGGTTGACTGGCCTGATTTTATGGACATGTACTCCGAAGAAACCCAGAACGAGTACCCTGAAGGATTCATATGGGACTGCTGTGAGAAAAGAGGTACCGAGCCAGGTTGTCAAAAGAGTATTCATCGACCGAAGGATGCCAAGAGGGCTAGACGGGAGGTATGAGGATGAAAAGGCGGATGGTTCAGGTTGATTACGTCTCCACGGTATGAAGTTCGTCATTGTGGACGCTATAAATTTATGATACTGGTATCCATATGATCTATGTGTCTCATCAATCGATGCCGATATGGGCTTTCGATCCTTCCTATCATCTTCACTCTGATCCTCTCCTGAAGCAACCCTCCCCTCTACACCTCAAACAAAAGAAATCCAACACCACATCCGCCTGATTGGGAATGTCATGCGTCACCCCCTCGGCCTCATACGCCTCGAACTTCGACCCATACCGTCTCCTCGTCCACCCCTTCAATGGTGTATCCAGTGCAACCTCTGTCGGCGTCGTACTGACTCCAAAAACGCTCGTCCACTGCTTAACCTGCTCTTCCAAATTCTGCGGATACAGCACATTGTCCTTAGTGCCATGGAACGTCTGCAACTTCGGCCGCCACCCGGTGTAACCTGGGTACGCATTCCTCACAAGACTATCCCACTCGCTACCATTTCGAATAATCTTGCCCGTTGCACAGGCATCGCTCCACACTGCGAAACCGTCCCCCGCAAAGCAACCAAAGGGCACGCCGGCGAAAGCGCTTCCACCGGCAAAGACATCCGGATAAGAGCCCAATAGGACATTCGTCATCATCGCGCCGGAACTCGTCCCCGTGACGAACACTCTTCCCGCATCGCCCTTATACTTCTCCAACGCCCATCGTACCATTGATACAATCCCTTGTGCATCACCACCTCCCTCGTGCGTCAGTGTCTCCTTGCTGCTGACATCCCAGCATTGATCGGCCTTGTTGGGTGAATCGGGATAGATGCTGATGAAGCCGTATGTATCGCCTTGGGAGGCGTAGGGTCTGTACTGGAAGGCTTGTTGCGCGGTGCCGTGGCACCAGTGAGGCACGACGAGGATTGGAGAGTTGGGTGGCAGAGGCGAGGGAACGTAGATGTAGAAGGAGACGTTTCGGGGGTTGGGGCCGAATGGGGTGGTTATTTGGGTGAGGGTGGAAGTGAGGGTTTGGGAGGAGGTGAGGGAGAGGGTTGAGGCGAGGGCTAGGAGGGTGGGGAGATGCATGGTGGATGTGATGGTCGGTGTAGTCGAAACGAATTGTTTGCGAATGCGGAATCCATGTGTTATATCGTATTCTGTTGGCTTCCAAGTTGCCTAGTGCATATATTCTCCGTTCTTCATTTACCAACCCGAGTCTATGGTAGATGGATGTTCGATCAACGACCTGGTTATTTGTTGAGTTACCCTGGTTCTCGTCTCCGCGGTCTCGCAAGACAGGGTTCTATAGAGGGTTATAGATGAGGCTATACCATCCCTGACACGGAGGCGGAGAGCGTTTCCGACCATATATCTATCTCTCAGGATATTGTTCTTTCCATGATCGTGCAAAGGTATGGAGAGGTGGACTACCTCCCCTCTCTACCTACACGAAGACTTGTGATACGATTCACCGAAGGCGTTGATCCCCGCGGTCTATGCAAGCTATCGCGGGGACTCCCAGTTGGTGATACTCATAGTCCTATACAAAGGTATATTGGATCAGGTTGCAAAAACCGATGCACCACTTTCCATACAGTCCACGGGTCTTTTTCCTATCGAAACCAATCGTGATTTTCGGCGCTCTCGTCTTGTGCATGCCATGACGGATTCCTAATTTCTCGCACATGGATAACTGTAGCCTCACCGGCGGGCGAGATCCCCTGATTTATATGGGAAGATGTAAGGACATATATAGATGGTGGAAATCAAATATGTGGCGCAAAACCACAATAAAGAAATTTGTCAAAGAAGTGTGATATTCGTGTGCCAGGACCAGTTAGTTGCCATTATGGACATCGAAACTTGCCCTATACACAATTCTCGTGTTATTTGAGATTCTGCCTAGTCGATGAAGCGAACTCTACCTTAGAAGGAAACTGAATGATTGGACATCGAGTATTGTACAGGTTATGTACTGTGGTTGTGCACCACTTGGAAGTGGCATACCACGGTAGGCGAATATAACGTTTGGCGTATGATGGCACGAGAAGGTATTTGCAATCCTCTTTGGGCAGCAACAACTGTGGAATTATTGCTGCATTGCATAATTGCTATATAGACCATTAATCGCAACTTTTTGTCATCAATCCACATAGGCACTTTGGCGGAGTGGTTAACGCGCGGGCCTGCTAAGCCCGTTCCTTCGGGAGCGTGAGTTCGAATCTCACAGGTGTCGCATAACAACCCGAATCCTTTTTTACCATCAGATTGAACCCGAATTCTTTTTGCACATGCAAGTCATCAGTAGCTTTCAGGTGGTCGCTTTTTTTTATACCATTTCTTTTGCGCAGTGGACATCAGTCCTTTTTGTGGAGGGGGCTGTTCAACGAAGGAAATGGATTCGTCTACAGTCATGGCTCATAAGATATATCTATGGAGGGTATTGAAATGAACACAGCGAGAGAAGCCCATCAGTCGCTACCGCAGATGCAATGCCCTCATCCCCTATCCATTCCGCAACTCGCCTTCCCTCCGCCCAGTCAATTCTGCGGCGCATATTTCATCTGCGCCGGCGCCGTATACACTTCGGCACTCGCCGGACCCGCCCACCTCCTCGAACTCTCCTCCCTCCCTCTAACCTCCCTCTCATTCTGAATCGCCACGCAACAGCAACAACAACACCCCTTCAAGATATCACTTCCCAACCCTCCCTTGACCTTGTACAAATGCCGAATGCGTGTGCGCTGCAGCATGGGAAACAACCACCACAGACCGCACGACACGCTCATGAGGAGACAGTGGCCGTTAACCGCTTTGTAGCCGAGCATATCCGTGGGGTCCTTTTTGTCCGATTTGCGAGACAGGCGGTACGAGGTGCGGCCGTAGAGGACGCAGGGGCAGAAGAGGCCCGTTAGGCAGGTTCCGATGTCGCTTGTGCATTCGCAGAGGGAGTGCTTGAATTCGTGGGTGGAGCCTTTCTGGGCGATGTCCATGTTGGGATGGGCGATTTGGCCGGGCTGGTGGAGGGCGAAGTCCAGTCCATTGGGGCCGTGGGCGGCGTGGGGAGAGAAGACGGCGTGTGAGGGCGTGGTGGGGAAGCCGTGCGGAGAGTAGGGCTCTGCGGGGAATGATTTGCGGTTGTTTTGGTGCTGGGAGAGGTTGCCGTCGTTGATGATGGGGCCGGCGGAGATTGGGGATATGGGAGTTTTGTAGGGGAGGGGATCGGCTTCGGTTTGGTGGGTTTGCGGGATCATGGGAACGGGGGGAGCGTTGTGCGGGCGGAGGTTCGTGTCCAGTGGAGATAGATAGCTGAGCTTTCTGGCGTGGTTGGTTTGCGGATCCGCCCTAGTGTGGGTAGGAATGGAATCCGCGGAGAACGACGGCGCATGTCCATCGTCATGAGGTGACGCTGGAGATGGTGGCGATATTGGCCTGGTTTCTGCTGGTTGAATTGGTGCGCTGGCTTGAACGGATGCGCCTGGTAGAGGTGGATGGCTGAGCGATGACGAGTGGTAGGGATCGCGGAGTTCAATGGGTGTTTGGGCGTAGGAGAAGGCTCGATTGTGCGAAGTCTGAGCTGTTTCAATGTGCGGCAAAGGCTGTTGGGGTGGCTCGTAAGGCGGCGCCTCTTCCTCTGGAACTGCCGTTTGCCATGAAAAGCGTTGGTGGTGCCGCTCATGGCCTGGTTGGAGATGTTGATGTCCATGTCCGTTGTTGGGGTACCTAGAATCCATTTCTCTGTCGTCAAGTTGGGAGTATCAATCGTTGG
This sequence comes from Westerdykella ornata, assembly GCF_010094085.1. Lineage (NCBI taxonomy): Eukaryota > Fungi > Ascomycota > Dothideomycetes > Pleosporales > Sporormiaceae > Westerdykella > Westerdykella ornata. The sequence goes on along the minus strand of NW_022986860.1, from coordinate 294,993 downwards.
ATCCGGGTAACAGCTTTGGCTCCTTTTGACGGTTTTGCGTTGAGCTGAAATGGTTGGGTCGTCTTCTATGTGTATCGCCTTGCACTCAGCACCCGTCAGCAGGTGTTTCAATCAACATGCAGCTACCCAAGGTGGTCTCTATATTGGCAGCGAATACGTCGTCGCCTCCGTGACGACTAAAGGTATTGTCCGAGGATATCAGGGCGTAGAGAAGCGAGCGTATTTGTTAGTGAAAATGCCCCAGGACTCCAGCCGGATTTATCACATCGCGACAAAGGCGACAGCGCCCGCGCCTCTGGACGGCCCTGGTGGTGGCCCGCAGCGGATTCGCAGACTTGTTGCTTTCTGGACATGTTTTTAGCTCGACGTGCATGGCGGCGCACTGCAGACTGGCATCGAGCCTCCAATTGCGGAGGGTGAAAGGTGTGACAACGTGGTGGGGGTCTCGCGAATTCCATCCCCGGCGCTTAACGCCTTCGAACAGGGGCCGTGAGTGGCTCCTCCGTGAAACTGCGGGTACCAATCAGCTCTGCTTACGACGGAATTGTTCCTTTCGCTCTGGATCAGATGGGAATAATAAATCCTCCGAACCGCTGTCATGTGCTGACTATAAAGAGGGTGATGGCGCAGGCCTCTTGATAAGTCCAATAGTCTATTTATTCCTTAACCTAGCTCGCTCTTTCAACTACAAATCATTGTAATGGTCAAGCATGTACTCCGTAAGGATATTTGGATTGCTGTGATGGAGAACAGGGACTACTATGCATGAGATTACCGGTCGTGCGCACTGTACACATTTTCGAGCACGCCAATCTGGAGTTGAGAAGGTCTGCTGAGCCAGACAAATCGTCGTCACCTCTACGCATTCTTGTCCACCTCCGTCTTGCCCTGCTCCTCCTTGTTCTCGGCCTAGGAAAAGATTAGTTTGAGACCACACTCCTCAAAGCGGACTTCCACACTCACCGGGGGTCTTTCCGGAGAGACAGTACCCTTGAGTTTGGCCGTCTCCGCAGCACCTTCTCCCTTCTTGCTTTTATCCTCGCTGCCAGTAACATCCTGCCCCGGGGGGTGGTGAGCATCCTGGTTGGAGTACGTGGCATCCTGCTTTCCAGATTGCTCGTTCGTGCTCGCGGGCTCTTTGCTGGGATGGGGCTGCACCAGTTAGCACGAAGCCGCCCCGAGAAACCCCTTTGCACCAACCTTGTCGGTATCAGAAGGCTTCTTCGTCGCCTCGCCCACCTCCTCCTTTTCCTCCTTGGGAGTCTCCTCCTCCTTCTCCTCAGCCGCCGGCTCCTCTTTCTCTTCCTTGGCCTCCTCAACAGCAGGAGCCTCCTCTTCGTGGCCCGCCTTGATCTTGTCATGGGGGTCATGGTGCTGGCCATGGCCTCCGTGGCCTTCCCCATGGCTGGTATCCTGGCTCATCACGAGATACAGGCCACCCGCTGTGGCAGCGACGGCTCCGATCATCCTAGCCGGTATCAGTAGCAGCCTCAGCAGAACCATTGGGCGTCGGTGATAGTAAGGCTGGCCCATCGAGCAATGCTTACCAGGGCATGTCGCTCTGCTTTGATAGTCCGGATGAGCTGAGTCGGGACGCATATGTCCTCTTCTGAAGCATTCGTTGCCCTGGCTGGAACTCGGCAGCGCGGATGTGTCTCGCGGGACGAGCATAACGGGCGAAGGTCGATGCGCGAAGCGCCGTAGGTCGAGGGAGAACCATGGTGAAGCTTACGAGATGTCAATTGACCAGACGAGGAGGCAATTGAATGACCGGTTGATGGAGAAGGCCGGGAACCGGAAGATCAGTTTACTCTGGCTGGGCGATGTCGTCAGTGGAAAGACCTCTGAGCTTAGTAACCAAGTTTTTGGCCCAAGCTCCTCCCGCACGTGATGGTCACCTTGCGGCGCATGGGTTCCTTCGAGGCGGAAGCTCAGGCAGCACAACTCCTCGTCACTCTCTCCTTCAACTTGATTTTACACTTCTGCCTTATATTTCTGCGAGGAGAAGGGTTGTCTCGAGGTCCTGCGCCCTCACCCCCTCCGCCGTAGTCGCTTGCTATTACAGCCCCGCCAATTGCCCCTCCGCATACACGATTCCCTACTGTTTCCTTGTGCCGCCGTACAACGCCAATCTTTGAGCACCATGGCAGCCGCTGCCTCACGTCATGGACGAAACACGGCAATTCTTCCTCCCCCTACCCCTCAGAATGTCGGGGCGCTCCTCGCAAAGATACACGACAATGATCCCGACTATCGGTTCATGGCTCTGAGCGATCTACGAGACCTACTAGAGGCTGGCCAACCGGGCTTTCTTTCCGATCAGCCCCAGATATGTGCTCGGACTGTCGATGGTCTGGTGCGGACCCTAGCCGATAACAATGGCGAAGTGCAAAACATGGCGCTCAAGTGCCTTGGGCCTTTCGTCAATAAGATACCTGAAAGCATTCTGGCTCCCATGATCGAACGTCTGTCAAATATCGAAACAGGGAACGCAGTCGATCAGTCGATACCCGCGCTTTCGCTTCGTGAGGTTGTAGTGTCCCTCCCTCGCCCAGTTTCCGGCATGGTTCGGTCGAAGGCAGTACACGAAGCATACACTGCAATCAGCAAAGTCCTGATACCGCGGCTTGTTGGCTACAATGTCATCTCTCCATCCCAGAAGAACCTCCCTCGTGTCCCTAAAGGGATGCTGGAATCAGATCTTGAAAAAGGGACTGATAGTAATGCTATCGATGTCCTGACGGAGGTTGCTCGGTGTTTCGGGCCCCTATTACAGGACGTTGAAATCCAGGCGCTGCAGAAGATCACCTTAGAGATATTGGAGAAAGACCGCACAAGCTCCATGATGAAAAAGAAGGCCGTCACGGCCCTGGCTGCACTTTCCATACACTTCCCGGACCAGTTATTGAGCTCCTTGCTCTCGCGAATCATCGAACATCTAAGAGACGTGCATGTGACCAGGAGCCAGCGGAAAATCTACATGACTGTGTTGGGCTCGATGGCACGCTCTATCCCGAGGAAGTTTGGCCCGTATCTGAAGACACTGGCGCCTTTCGTTTTTGGGTGTCTCAGCTCGGAAGAGGCTGCTGAAACCATGGACCTGTCTGACGATGAAGAGGGGCGCGATCCAGAAGTTGATGAAGTCCTAGAAGCGGGGTTGATAGCCCTGGACGCCTTTCTTGCTTCGTGCTCCCAGGATATGCGAATGTATACCAAGGAAACCATTGAAGCTGCAACCCGGCTGCTAAAGTACGACCCGAACCTTGCCAACGACGATGACGACGATGAAGAAGCTGTGGAAGAGGAGAACGAAGACGAGCTTCTTGAAGATGAGGATTTCGAGGAAGAGACCGGGTATGACGATGACGAGGACGCAAGCTGGAAGATCCGCCGATGTGCGGCCAAAGTTCTCTATACTCTCATCTCAACCCGAGGCCATGGTGATCTCCTGGACGACGGAACTCTATATGACCGAGTAGCGCCTGCACTTGTTAGCCGTTTCAAAGAACGGGAAGAGAACGTACGTGTCGAAATAATTTCCGCCCTCGCAAAACTGGTCAGCGTCTCCGGTGACGGTCCCACACCGGTGCTGGGTTTACCTGATGAGCAAACCCAAGGGACAATGGCCCCGCCCCCGAGCCGTAAGCGTCGCCGTGGTGGCAGTGATGCGAGCATGTTCGACCTCCAGGCTCACTCTTCATTGTCGCTGGGCTATTCTTCTCCAGCGCCCGCAGTGACCCCGCCTGTGGGACCTCGGGCCAGTCTTGCTAAACTGGTCCCTGACATCATCACTGCAGTTGCTCAACTGCTCAGGGGAACCTCTCCACCAGCAACCAAGGAGGCGGCAATCATTTTGACCAAGGATGTCGTGGTTGTCCAACGCGGAGGTATCGATACATTCCTTGACCAGATAATGGAGCCCGTGCTGGACATTGCAAAGCTTAATATTCAGGGATCGATTGGCAGTGCATCTGCCTCTGCCAACAGTCTACGGATACAGGCCTTGCAACTCATCGGCGCCATTGCAGACACGCACTCCTCTGCGAATATACAGCCCTACCTACCACAGACGATACCGGCCTTACTCGCCGGCATCCGAGACAAGTACAGCAAACTCTCGATTGAAGCTCTCGCCGCCTCCGAGCAGATCATAAAGGCTCTGACCCCTCCTCGTTCCGCTTCTTCTGGGTCTCAGAATCAGCAATATCTGGACGATCTGGCGGAATCGCTTCTGACCGCGATCCGTTCCAATGAGTTGGAACTAGACGTACGAAAAACGGCTATCCATGTCCTAGGTCTCCTCCTTGGCCGCAGTTCTGGGACTCAGGGTCTTTTATCTCCACAGAAACGAGCGGAGGGTTTGGTTGTCTTGGCCGATCGGCTGAGGAATGAACTCACACGTCTCGCCTGTACGCGCGCAATTGACACCATAGTCGCACTTGCCAAGCCCCCAGCCGATTTCACAGAGATATGGGTACGTATGGTCGCCCTTGAGCTAGGCGCCCAGCTGCGTAAGGCAAGTCGTGTACTCCGCGGCGCTAGTTTGACAGCTCTACGGGCCATTTGTTTAAATCCGGCCACCCGTCAGCAATTAGACCGCCAGAGCAGAACAGAGATTGTTGGGTTACTACTGCCACTCCTCGATCCTGCTGACTTGCATCTTCTCGGCCCTGCGCTGATTATTCTTGCAACCTTTGCCAAAGACGACGCAGGTCCTGTAGCAACGCCTGAGCTTAATGAGGCACTCTGCCGTGTTGTATGCGGTTCGGTCAGCGGCAGCTCCCTAGAGGCTCTGCTGGTACTCGTTCGCACCCTTGGAGAGAAAGGTGTGGGCTCTGCGCTAATGCAAGCATTGCTGAAAACTGTTGGCATTTCTGGCAACCCCGATGTGGTCGGAAAAGTCGAGGGCAATCTTCTGGTCTACGGCGGCCAAAGTATCGGTGTTACAATGGAACAGTTCGTTACTGAGCTTCAAACGACGAACGATAATCGGCGCAGATGTCTGGCTTTAGCCGTGCTTGGAGAGGCTGCCCTCCGTTTGGGAACTCAGTCCACCCTGCGTCCACAACTCTTCATGGACTTCTTCAACGCCACAAATCAAGAAGTTCCCCTTGCGGCTGCTGTGGCTCTGGGACGAGCTGGTGCCGGTAATGTGTCCGAATACCTCCCAGTCATTCTCTCAACAATGGGCAAGTCTTCGAGCCCACAGTATCTCCTATTGCATTCAATCAAGGAGATACTTCAACAGGAAGGGACCGAATCAGATATTATACCATTCGCTGAGCCATTGTGGCAGAGTCTCATTGCGGCATCACAAGCGGAAGACAACAAGGCCATCGGTGCCGAGTGCATAGGACGCCTCGCCATCATCGACCCCAAGACTTACCTTCCGCAGCTTCAGGTGCGTAGACCAAGCCGCTTACTTCCGGTAGCACGTAAAGCTGACAAATATAGTCGTTCCTCAGTGACCGGAAGAGTAGCGTGCGTGGGATGGTCATATCGGCGCTTCGATTTACGCTTTCAGACACCGACGAATCCTATGACGACTATCTCAAACCGACTGTTATCCCCATGCTTGTCCAGATGCTCAGTGAGCCGGATCTTGAGAACCGCCGATTAGCCTTGACAACTTTCAACTCTGCCATGCATAACAAGCCCCATATCATCCTGCCTGCCCTGGATCAGCTGCTGCCTCTGGCTATGAAAGAGACACAGATCAAGCCCGAGTTGATTCGGGAAGTTCCGATGGGTCCGTTCAAGATGAAGGTCGACGAGGGTCTCGAACTTCGTAAAAGCGCTTATGAGACCCTGTACTCATTGCTCGAGTCAGCTTTCCCGCAGATGTCGGCGACCGACGTTTCGGACTGTTTCGACCGGGTGGTTGCCGGAATCGGCGACGAGAACGACATTCGAATTATCTGCAACCTCATGCTGTTGAAACTCATGGTCCTCGCCCCCGATCAGACGCATTCGCGCCTTCACTCAATTGCAGAGAATTTCCGTGCTGTCCTCTCCACTAAGCCTAAGGAGAACGCCGTCAAGCAAGAGATTGAGAAGCAGAACGAGGTCGACAAGAGTGTGCTCAAGGTGTCGATCCAGCTCAACAAGCGCCTAGGTTCCGACAGCGGTGCACACGAGGACTCCCAAATCCGGGCTTGGAATGAGTATTGGAAGTGGATCAATACTGACTTACAAAACTTGATGAAAGCTGTTCAGGACGAGGTTAAGGAGAGGGACACGTAGGTATTGGGCACTTCTTGGGCACTTCTTGTGGAGTTGACCTGTTCTTGGGTCATGATCTTCTCAATCAAAACTGACCATGAAGCGTGCATGCGCTTTGTGGCATGGTCAGGGACTTAGGGACTTGGATGGGGAAGGTCAAAGGAGGATCTTGAAGCAGTTCTGTCCCAACGTAACGTCACCTGAGGGACAAACTCGACTCCGATCATGGTGTATGCAGCTCCTGATAGAGCCATGAATGAAGGATAAATCACCGGACTGAACATTGCAAGAGCTTGTATGCCGTGCAAGGTCCTTCTATGGTCGGTATTCTATCGTGATGTTTGTCCATGAGGATAATCACCTCTGACCGCCCGCACGAACAAACCATCTTTTCCCTCTGAACATGCTCACTATCCAACACCGTCACGCAGCCAATCCTTCAAACACACTCATCCTCCTCTGCTAAGCCAAGTGCACACCACTCGTACACTCCAACCCACACTCCCCGCAAACCCACCACCTCAACGCACCCCTCACATCCTTCTTACACATTACACAGCTGTTCATCCCCTCCCTCGCCTCCGGATGCATCAACTCCCACATCGCCCTCCTATCCCACTTCTTCGTCAGTTCCCGATCATTGAGTGTGTTGCACTGCCTACACACATGTCTACGCTCTTGAGTATTCTCAGTTTCTAGATACTCTGCACGGTACAGATAATCCCATAGCCATTGTAGACGCGAAGGCTCGGGATGGCATTCACACGTAGTCGCCATGAGCTCATTCCCGTCATACGTGTGCGGATCTCGGTGGATGTGCGTGATGTAGCATCCATGGCAGTAGGGCCTGCAGCTCTCGAGGTGGAATGGAAGGGGTGATTGGCGGATAGGAGTGAATGTGCAGCAGGACGTGCAGCAGGGGATGTCGCACAGAAAGCAGCGGATGCGGCCTGTCCTTTCGTCCGGGTGGCAGGTGTACCGGATGTAGTGATCTGGGGGAAGGCGGTGGAGGGCGGCGTGGCGCACGTGGCGGGACGCGAGGGTTAGGTTGCGGAAGTCGGAGTAGTGGAGGTTGGCTGCGATGAGGAGGAGGATGTCGTAGGTGGAGAGGAGGGAGGCTAATGGTGGTTTTGGCGTGTTGGGGAGTGGCGTGAGATCGAGAAGTTCGGTCGCGGCATTGGCAGGACGTTTTTGTGCTTCGGCGCGCTGTGCCAAACGCTGATATATCTTGAGAGCGAGGCGCGGAGGGTAGCGCAGGAGTGCCTGGACATCCCTATGGACGATGGTGCGGAATAGAACAAGTGGGAAGTAGTAGATCGGTAGTGCGAAGATCCAGAATATCCACCTCGGTACTTGAACGATGTGGACGGCAAAGCGGAGGAAGTTCCCCTCTATGTCGTAGTATACACATGACCAGCCAAGTTCAAATCCGGAAAACACAAGGATAAGATTCCAGATGTGGATGGCAAGATAAACGATGCCTGTGGCCGCCATGAAGGCATAGACGGTGGAGATGCTTATGCCGTATCGGTATTGGATTGCATAACTTTTGCAAATTTCGTGGAAGTTGTCTTGGTTCGAGGCAACTCCTGCAACATGACTGGAGAAGCTCGGCTTAAGTAATGGAAGATTGGCCCTGTATTCCACGATTCCAGGCTCGCTGCAGGAACGGGGATTGAGGGGAGCATACTTGGATTGGAGGTAAGTGGTGCGGATAAGTTGGACTGAGACAAAAAGGTCGATAAAACCCGTTGCAAAGGAGAATGATGGGGTGAAGGACAACGTGAGGATGAGGGCGACGAGAGTCCACCAGAAACGGAAAGTCCCCTACGTATATTAGGTGCTGGCCATTAAGTCGCTGAGATAGCTTTCGGGAAAGCGCAAAGAGTAAGTAGAATCGGCTTGCCATTGTTTCGTGCACCGCTGCCCTATAACAATCGATGCATTGTAGATCCCAAACCCATGTCTGCTAATAGCGTCGCAGATATCGTTCTTGAGGATCTCTCCGAATGATCTGTAGATACCGAAGGGTATAATGACGCCAACTCGTAGGACAGTGGGAAAGTATAGGAAAAGTTCTGCATGAATGTGAGCTCTATCAATCCCGATGGAAAAGGTTCCAAAATACCTGGAATCTTCTCACAGTTAGACAACCAGATCATCACCTTGTTGGACACTCCCATAACCGGGACCCGGTGCTTTAACAGTACATGAAGCTCTCGGTGCTTACAGAGAACTTCGGTGCTTACATAGAACTCCGCAAAGTAGAGTGGGCCGAGACAGCAGCGAGGAAAGCCGATATATAAGCCCAGGGAGCCGGAAAGTCTGGAGGGAGCTCAGAGGCACTGGCACAAAGCGCCTGTATGTAGCTCATGTATAGAAGTATAGAAGGATGATGGGAACGGTGAAAAATCATCTTCTCAGGCTAGAGGGTCCGACCGTGGTACGAGGTGCGAGCTTGCCCAGGGTGCTGTATCAGCCCCGTAAAAGTGACCGAAGGCCCACCCAGGCAGCACACTGGAGATATAAACATTTATCCTAGCTTGTGACATCGTGGCTATTACATCTCGCTGTGTGTAGGATAGAAGCCAACCTTGCGTATGGCTCGATGTTGTCTCACGGGATGAGCTCATTGGCATAGCGAAATCGGCACCCGCCGTACAGCAATCGGCCAGACTCATTTCTCGCACTGCAAGCGGTGGACGGGCTACAGGAGAGCGAGTATGAAGATTTTGAAATGGTGGAGCTATATGCATCTCTGGTCTGTGGATGGAGGTGCAATTCGGCCTACCAAATGCGGTTGGCCGCTTGGCACAAGCCTCACCACAGCAACGCCATGGTTTGTGTCATTCGCCAATGCCATCATCGCTCCCACCTGGCCCGATCCCGCAAGCTTCAACGGCCATCCATCTTGAGGCCCACAAAAGTCCCAAAGTTGTGCCTGCATCTCCACATTCCAAAGGCTCCGATTCCCCATTAGATATTCCACGTGCCTTCACGCGGTACTTCCAAGGTTGGTACTTACTTGGCCATCTCTACGCGACACAGTGCCTGCCTATTCGGATCAGCTGCTCACCGCCTTTCGAGGCACAACAATCTTCACAGGGCTTCCATCCCAAGCCCTTTACAACATAACCATGGAGGCGCTGCTGTCGCTCGCCTTTGACAATATCGCATCCAAGGACACCCAGAAGATTAGAAAGGGACTGCGCCAGATCGAGGGCATGCTGGCGCAGATATGCCTGGCTAGCGGGCGATCGAAACCATCAACGCCGGCGCATCGGCGTAATGCATCGGCGATAAACCTGAGCGAACAACCTCAGCATGCGCCGAAGAAGCTGGGGGCGTTGAGTGAGGATCTTGCTTTCCGGGAGTTCTTCCGGTTGCAGGAGGGGTTTGAGTGGAATGGTAGAGTCTCCATGCACATGTGTGAAGCCGCTGTCTAACTTGACCATCAGTCGCGATGCGCGTAGCCGACTGCTTGGAACGGCTTCTGGGAATGCACAGTGGTAGGATACGTGCTCCTTGCCGGCCGACCATGCTGACTATGTCTCAGACGGCCAAAACGATCTCCTCATACTCTCTGCATTATCGAACCTACAAGGCCTCCTCCTCCTGCATCCGCCCTCCCGAACCATATTCGGCCGCGAAGTGTACATGAACCTACTCCTGGACCTTCTCGACCCCTACAACTGCCCGGCGATACAATCTGCCGCCTTGCTCGTGCTCGTCACGGCACTCCTCGCGACGCCGCAGAATACACGAACCTTTGAAAACATGGACGGATTGCTTACAGTAACGACATTATTCAAGGACGAGGAAACTACACAGAGCGTGAAGCTGAAGCTCCTCGAGTTCCTTTACTTCTACCTGATGCCAGAAGCACCAGTCCCTGCCGTTAGCGCACCAAACACGGCCATGGGCCTTCACCGGAGTCCCAGCAAACTCGTAGGCGCATTCGACCGGCGGAGTAGCACCGTGAGCGGAGACGACGGTGGAGGCCCGACGAGGAAGGGGATCCGCAGCCAAGAGGAGAAGCAGCATATGCTGGGACAGTACCTGAGCAATGTTGATGCTCTGGTGCAGGACTTGCAAGAAACGGCGCCGTTTACAAGCGTTTCCTGCTGAGAAACCCACCACTTCAGCTGGTTCATGGATCTTCCGACTCATCCTGGTATTCCGACGACATTCCTCCCTATGCATAAGTTTTTTTTTTTTTTTTTTTTTTTTTTTTTTTTTTTTTTTTTTTCTTTTTTTTTTTTTTTTTTTTTTTTTTTTTTTTTTTTTTTGGTTTATGCTCTGTCAGCGCCACGAATGTTTTCCAGATTTCGCCGTTGCATTGATACCAGCAAGCGTGGTGTTTCGGGGTCTCGAAAGCAGGGGTAATGGTTAATGTCTGCGCTGCTCCCTGGGAGAGGTCAATTTCTGGAGGTTCGTCTTTGCACTGGTTCACTGTCAGTACACATTTTTCTTCGGCGCGGAGAGTCCTCTCCTGCCGGTATGGAGTAGTGCTGCGGCCGGCGCACTTGTATTATCATTAGTATGTTTCTTTGGACACGGTCAATCTTAGCGACGGGCTGTTATCAGTGGCAACTTCAAGATGATGTCTGGAACGGAGGCGCGCTCCTGTCTCGCATGCTGATGCGTTATGTCGTTTGATGTCACCCTGGGCATTAAACAGTGGTGTCATCGATTTTATCACCAGTCCGCTGGTACTGTTGTTCCACAGTATTGTATTGACGCGCCCCGGCGGTCTACTGGAGTCAATCGAGGTAAGGGTATTGTCGACATCCAACGGCCGTCGTTGTGAGCCTTTCTTCAAGCAAGCCCCCATGGTATGCCTCAAGCATCTCATCATGGCTTTGAACCTGGCGGCGCCTCGCCAAGGACGTCTATCAGATTTTCCAGGCAGTTAGACTACCAATCATACAGCGCCAAAGAAAAAGACGCGGAAGACGGACGTATTTCCAGACCGAACCTTGGAAACGAGGGAAACACGTCAGCCGAGCAGCCCTGAAGATTTCCATCCTTTCCCGAAAAGGTAAAGCGCGGCTGAGCGGTAAGCCACCAGGCGCCGTGTGTCGCGTGCCACTTCTCCCGTCCCATTGACACTTCACCACCTTTCAACGTTCGAAGGGGAGCATGACCATGACCATGGCAGCCTCAGTGGCCCTACTATTCAGTACGGGTTACCGCGAACAAACCCACCGTCATCGGGCAGCAATTCAAAACAAAGAATATGATGCGGTTTTCCATTTGTTACTGCGTTGGCAAGCTAAGCTGGAAGGCGCATACGACTGATATCGATATGAATTGGTGAGGTCATCGGGATGGGGTTCATCAAACTGGGAAGGCTGGAATACGGACCAGGGAAAACCGCCCACCAATACCATGCCGTGGTCCCAATCAAGGTCCCACAATGAGCCGCAACGCGAAGGCGGAAGATAGGACAAGCCGTCGTCCGAGAGGTCGATCCAAGACCTCTTGGTACCTTTGGCCATCTGATTTCTCATCCGACTAGTCTACCCGTCCCCCGAGCGGGCGAATTGCGTCGCCGAATCCCATTGCTTTTACCTGCGGTCCCTCCTGCTCTGATGGGCCTGGGTTCTTCACTAACCGCTAGGTTCCCGCGAGTTTTCTGAACCACGTCACTCTCTGCCTTGTTGCCTTATCACTTTCCCTTGAGTTCCGTGACCTTTATTGACAACATCTCTTTCATCGAGACGGCCGGCAGCAGACTCGGAGGACACCAGCATACTACTGTGTACACAGTATTGCCTATTAGCTCGACCAGGGTAGCTCTGCAGATCTCTAGGTAGTCGCCTTGTTGGATAGAGTACCTACGGCACATCGTCCCACCTCAGCGCCCGACCACTCACTCTTCGTTTCCATTTACCGTCGACTTCGCTGTTTCCCCTACGGTCCCCTACGGTCCCCTACCTATATCACAGTCATACGGCACCATGGGCGTGGGCGCTTTCCTAGAACCCCTCGTAGTCTTGACGCTTCTCTTCGGCGGTACCTGGGTGAACAGAAACACACAATACCGCATCTTCGATCGCAGACGACCGCGCTCCCCTTCTCCTCGCTCAGCCTCTCCAGACTCGGTTGAATCCGGGTTGTCTAGTCCACGCCCAAGTACATCATTGTTGGACGGTTATCGCGCCTCTTCGCCTTCACTTCTCACGCCTCAAGAACCCCACTGGAGGACGCGGGAGATCAGGATACTGGGTTTCAGGAAGGAGGTCGTCAGTCCGAATACCAGGAGATTCCAAGGGTATTTCTTGAGTCGCGTACTTCAACGATTTCCATTCTTAGTCGAGGCGTGGTATTGGGCGTTGATCTATTGGGTATGTCGTCCTGCGCTATCGGGGGTTGTGTCTGCCTGCTAATCCAACTTTAGGTATACCAATTAGGCCGCGCATTCACAGCTGTGACCCTCGTTGAGGGTACCGTTGATGTCGCCCGCAAGCATGCTCTGCAGATCATCCACCTCGAAAAGCGCCTCCACATCTTCTGGGAATTGCCCATCCAGCACTGGTTCCTAAACCACCCTACCGTCCTGCGTTGGACCAACCGCATCTATTCCTTCATTCACATTCCTGGCACCATTCTCTTCCTCGTCTGGCTGTATTACTACACCACCACCCGGAACCGCCTCGACCTTCCACTCCCAAACAAACCCACTGGTGAGGCCGATGGCTCGCCTGCCGGTCCTAAGTTGTACGCCGCACGCCGACGAACAATGGCTGTTTGCAACCTTCTCGCTTTCATCGTCTTCACCCTCTGGCCCTGCATGCCTCCTCGGCTGCTTTCCGACCCTGACGTGCCCGGCCCCATTGGAGAAGAAGCCCGCTCGTACGGCTTCGTGGACACCGTTCACGGCGCCGAAGGCGAAAGCAGCGTCTGGACTCAGAACAGGTTCTGTAATCAGTATGCTGCAATGCCCTCGTTGCACTTCGGTTACTCCCTGCTCATCGGCTTGACCATCTGCCTTATCCCTCTGGCCCCTCAGCACCAGCGCTCCCGCACTCTCTCCCTTGGCATCTCGAAGGGCAAAACCCTGAGACTCCGGATGCCCTCCGTTCGGCGGCTGATCTGTCTGTTCGTTGGCATCGCGTACCCCGCAACAATTCTGATTGCAATCATTGCCACCGCGAACCACTTCATTCTCGATGCTGTGGCCGGTGCGATTGTCTGCGGATTGGCGTGGATGAGCAACCGCATGTTGCTGAATCTGCTGCCGTTGGAGGATTACTTTCTGTGGCTGGTAAAGATTCATAAGCCCGAGCGGAGGGTTGCACAGATTGAGGGGGATGAGGAGGATGATTGGGAGGACGGTATCGGAACTGGTTTTGCTGGCAAGGGCACCGCTGTGCATTAATCGCGAATTGGCAATCAATGAGATGGATTAAAGGATGCCGGGACTCGAGGAGGAGCGGAATAGGAGCTTCCTGGATTCGAAGCTTCCTGGCTTCGAAAAGTGGAGTGGTCTCTCCCTCAGGCTACCCGAACCAGTCCAGCTTTTCAAAGTTTCCGCCTCCAGACCCTGACCAGGATTTCCAGGAACCGCGGATCGCAGAGTCTGAGCTCCTTCCAATCACCATCTCCTCGAAGCGATAATGTCGCTCATAAGACAAGCGCTATCTTGCCTGGAGTTTCTCATACGCTCAGATGCCCCGCACGCTGTCCTCCGACTTTATGGACGTCGCGTCGCCTCTGTGGACGACCTAATACCTCTCTCCTCCTCCAAACACCCTGATGAGCATACCCACTCTTGGCTCAGTCCCCCTGGCTTTCCACTTGTTCGGATCTGGTGTTGGGACTTCTTGGTTGACTTTTGTTACGTACATTGTTTATCCTCAAGACTTGGCTTTGGACCGGAGCCTTTGTTGGTTCATATGGCCTCGGTCGACTGGCAACAGAAGCGGCATAGCGGTGTTGAGTTTACGATACAAACGGATTGCGGGTATGGCATTGATCAAGGTAATTGATGGGCGAGGAAGTGCTGTAACGATAAATGCTATGGGTAATGGATAATGGTTCGTCTCTGTGAGCCTCCTCGTCTTTTTGCTTTCTCGTAGTGTGGCTGTGAGGGGGATTGTTGCTGGGTGAGCGGGTCGATGATGTGCATATGTGTGCTTTTGTTAATAGCTCTAGGGCAGTAAACTGGTCACCTACTGTGTACAGCTTATGTAAGAGGCAAGGTGCGGCTCGCTGGGGGTACGATGTTATTAAGGGTGGTTTGGTGTATACGGTGTGGCACGGTGCGGTGGCTGGTACTAGGGTTACACCGATTCCGGACTAGGCCGAATATGGTTATGCATTGAGTGTATTATGTTCAAGTTATGAATGTCCAAGCTACCTAGGGCTTCGATGATAATCTGTAGTAGATGGAGGATGTACTATTGGGTATAGGCGCAAATGTGACGGTGCGTTAGAGATGGTGCTCGTACTGTTAAGACACGGTGCCTAAGTCTTAGGCTCTGGCGCGGAGGTAGGAGCTAGTACCAGAACGAGTGCGTGTAAACGTATGCGATGATGAAGATGTCCGGCGTAGCCCCGATGTTGTAACGGTTCCCACCGTTGCATCGTTCACACCCAGTGGATTCGCTACCCATATAAGACACGGCTAGGCGGCCACTTCGTAGGATACCCTTCGTGTCGGCTTGAGTACGACCTAACCGATCGTGGTGGAGGAGAGTGAGACGAAAAGGTGCGCATTTTCTGGTGTCTTCCATAAGCTGTGATGGAGTTGTCTCCGGAACCTTCTGATGCTACAGTGTACGGTGGTAAGGCTAAGGAAGCTAGGCTGCTCGGTGACGTTGGCTGCTGTTGATGATTGAAAGCTTCCGAACGGTTGGGCAACTCGTAGAGACGGCCAAAGGGTTGAAAGGGGATGGATAATGTGCTTTCACATCTAGAGCTTTGCGTAGACTGCGGATTAGGGATTTCTGAGAGCGTGATACTCAGAACATGGACAATATGCTGGAAGGGGAGTTTGAACATACGATGATGGGAGGGTGATGGAACAATGAGATCAAGCGCAGTACCAAATGCTACATCGTCACAGCGCCATCATAGAGTGGCAATAAGAGTATATAAGCGTGAAATCCGCCCTTTTCCTTCCTCACTCCTACATCCCACTTTTATACGGACACATTTCCTTGCCAGCTACAAACCTGTCTCCATATCTAAAAGGGACTCTCACACGAAGCTACCTCGACTTCAAGACATTATATATCCCTACATTATTTGATAATCTACCCGTCTTTGACGGAAAGGAAATCAAAATGGTGGAAGGATTTCTCCTCAGTGGCCCATCCAAGTCCCGCTATGGCGACCGCATTTGGGCAGATCTCGACCACACACTGGACGACAATGTCCGCGCCTATTCATCAAATACCGACGATTCTCATCAAATACCTACGGCGGACATTGGTGCCCTTAATTCGCTCCCCCCCGAGCTTCATCACAAAATCCTCGGCCATCTGGACATCCGCAGCCTTAAAAACTTCAAGCTCGTAAACCGCCAAACCTCCTCCATTGTAGACTCCTGCCTTCTATACCAAGAACTCAAGGAAAGCGCACCAAATGTGATTTGTGGAATCCTATCCACCAAATCAGAGCATTGCACGCCGATTAATATCCTCTACCAAAAACTCTGCACTCCAACCTGCGACCGCTGCTGGGGCGAAAACGGCGCCTACTTCCATCTCCTCACCCAACAACGCCTCTGCCACCGCTGCCTATTCCGCTACTTCTCCTACATCCCCCTTACAAAAGCCGACGCCATACTCAAATTCGGCCTCGAGCCAAAAGTCGTAGATTCCCTTCCCTGCATTCGCAGCCACCCAGGCAAATACGGCAACCCAAAATGCCTGCATCGCGCATTCCTGCTCCAACGACCGCAGGATCTGGTCGATCAAGCAGCGGCCTACGACGCCGCGATCGCGCTCCACGGGTCCCGACAAGCGGTTGAGCAATTCGTGGGCGATTTACGGGAGCGGGGCCTGTTGAAGCGGAACTATATGGGTGCGTCGATTGCGTATGGGCCGGGAGAGAAGTTCAGCATGCTGGATGAATGGCCGAATCCGTTGCCTTTCCTGGTGACGGTTCGCATGCCCTGGTTGAATCGCCGTGCCAGTTCCAAGGAGCCACGGTGCCGGTGGTTGGAGACGGGTTTGGTGCGCCCGCAATCAGACCTTGGGCATAATTCGGGTCCGGATAGTCGTGCGCATCCGCAGATTTTCAGCCCGACAGCGGTACCACGGCGGCCCAAGCGGGTATGAAGCTGTACTGGCATCTTATCAGCTTTTAGCTTTACTGGATTTCCTTTGTTCAAGCGGGAGTTATATACCAGGTGTTGAGGTTTAGTTACTGCTTTTATTAGGAAGGGTTTTGCAATCTACAGGCTGCATTTACAAAGGAATATGTTCGTTATATAGCTATCTGTCTCTACGTAAAAGGAGCCTTGATAATAATCTTTAATTTCTCTCTATACGGACTCTATAGACTTTAAAACAGCAGAGTGCGAAACCAATGCATATGTACCTTTATCTTCCTCTCTAGTAGGGAGCCTAGCCCTTACATCGAACTAAACACTACCCTGCACTTTCTCTGTACTGCAGTTTTCTAAGTTTATTGAAGCAGTTGGGAATTGCAGTGATATAACAGCACTGGCAATACGCTTTGTAACCAAATCAATGCATGTGCACTATTTCCTCGCTCCTGAATAGGGAGTCCAAGAAGCTGGGCAGCTGTTGCTTCGCCAAAATGTTCTCAGTGAATGTCACACAGTGTTTCTTGATACAGGAGTTCCCGAACCGTTCAGTTCATGTGGGACCGGCTGACGAAAGCTTAAGGAGCATTTGTGAACTGGATTATCACCACTACAGTTGTGGGTGCAAGAACCCAGGGAAAGCAAGCGTATCACCAGTGTGCAGCACGCATCACAAGCCGGAACCCACGTCAGATGCAACCCCGTGACTATGAAAGAACCTCCAGACCGGGTTCATATGTGTTTCAAGCATATGATCAAGCCCGGGAAGGACGAGATGCAGAGGCAGGCGCCAGAAACCCGTCAAGGGTAGATCGCGACGATTACTCCCCTCGCAATGCCCACGAAACTGTTCTCTATCTCCGCACTCGCGACAGTGGTGACACCCGGAGTGGGAGGGATCGAGCCACGACGGAAAGCGTAGGAGTGGGAGTCGAAGTGTGGAAAGGAGTGGCGGTGACTGTGTCAATATCGGTGCTGGTGGTGTCAGCCATGCATGTCGATTTTTGGGCATTGTCTGCCAAGCTTCGCTCTCTAGAGTCTTCCGGAGAACAAACCTCATGGATCTCCGCCCACTTCAATGGAGGTAATCAATTTTGAAAGTCATTCCTTGTGATGATTCCTGTTACGAATGAATCACACTCCCTCAGATGCTCGGTGAAGGATGCCGCTGTGAACTTCCTCCTGAAATGCAACGGTCGACTGATGGCGTATTGGGCACACCCAATGCAATGAAATCCCCACTCCGCTTCTGAGCTGACCTTATTGAGCCAGGGCACACGAACAATTGCCATGAAGCGCAGCGGATTTCCAGAAAGACCATCAAAAGGATCCTCTGTTTGCGGCCGACGCCTGCGAGGAGTTTTTGACCCCACGGCAGCCTTCTGCGATATATCATCTTGAATTCTCTTGTTGAACTCTTCGAGTTTAGCAGCTGACGTATCCGACACATATTGCTCCATGGCGCTGAACGACCCATGAAGAGTAGTACCTGCCCGACAGGCAGACTCGCGGTCGACCAGCACAATCCGCTCGGAACATCTCCTTTCGTTCGGCGAATAAGTCCCAGGTAGGCTCCTCATGCAACGCAAGGTGTCGACGATTTGACGGTTGAGTCCGAATTTCCTGATGGCATGGCTACGCCGCAGTGGTAGGTACTTTTTGTTCTGAGAGATGCAGAGGAAGCAAACACGCTTGCAGGTGAGAATGTAGAGATAGCCGCCAAAATCTCCACACTCTTCACAGTTAGCTGTGCATAACTTCTCGTACAACGTATCACAGGAAATCCATCGACCCGTTCCAATACAACTAGCAGCCCGAAGGACCTTGGGTGCGTGAGCTATGATGGCCTTATATTGGGGAATCGATTCGACAACCTCTACGGCCCGTCGGTTTACGCATCGAAGTGCCGCAAGACTGGATAGGTCGAGCATTGAAAATGAAATTTGAAGCAGCTCGAGAGGAAGAGTATCAAGAACTCCAAGCTCGAATTTAGGAGCTTCGATAATGTGAAGAGGTGCATTGTCGGCGGGAATTTTCCCTCTCGGGGCCGGGAGATTGTCGTCCAGTAAGAAGTCGTCGATCCGAGGTACGGGATAGGTGAGGTCTTTAAGTTGTGATCCGTTGAGCAGGTCTTCGTCCATGTTAGCTCCCTTGTAGTCGAGCAAGCGCGCGTTTAAAGACGTTGAGTGCGTTGTGGTTGAGCGAGGTCCGTGTGATCCTGGAAGAACACCCTGTGTACGGCCCCGGGGAAATCAAATTAATGACGTACTGTGGTATCCGGCCGAAGTAGTGTACCTGGTCCGCGCACGACAGGGGGTGCTCAGCCATGTAATAAAATGACGCGAAGCTGAATTTGTCCAAAGTTACATACAGATTCTAATACTTTGTGTGACCTCCTTCTGCGTCAATCACAGCCTGGCATCGAGCTGGCATACTATCAATGAGCTCCCGAAGCACCTCAACAGAGATAGATTCCCAGGCCTCCTGTACAACATCCCGTAGCTGATCGTAGGTAAGCTGCCTCCCCCCTTCTTCCTCTGGGTAATAGACCTCAATATAGTCCTTCATCTTGTTCCATACTGCCTCGATTAGATTAAGGTCTGGCGAGTAGGCTGGCCAGAATATAGGATGAATACCCCTAGATGTAAGCTCCTCTAGAGTATACGCAGCTGAGTATCCTGGTGCCCCATCCTGCATAAACCATAGATAGGGGTTAAGGCGTAGCCAGCCATGAATGAGAGGGATAATCCTATCACAATAGCTCTCCTTGTTGATAGACTTCCACTCCTTCTCCCAAAAGAGATGAGGACCTTTTGTAATACCTAAAAAGCAGGCCCAAAACATCCAGCCACACCTCTTACCTATCTTGTCAACAAGGCAGGTATCCTCAAGCTCTTCCCCAGGCTTCCTTGTAACCCAGATCTTCCTATGCTGTCCATCAGTTATCCAGGTTTTGTCACTCTACAGGATCCTCCACCACTTCCACGGCTGCCAGTTAATATGAGCTTGTGCCCACTCAAGATGAATCTGCCAATTAGCCTTAGTAAGAGGTAGCTTAGCTCGAGCTATACAGCGTATATACCCTCTCCTTCATAGAGCACTCCTAATTGTGTATTCACCAACACCTCAGTGCTCAAAAGGGCTTTGAGCAAGTTGGAGATAACTCATCTATCAGGTATTATGGGACGATCGGATATATACCTCAAGCTCATCGACTTAGGTATTAGTAAGATGGGGTGGATGACCAGAGCATTTTTTAGGTGTAACAGAGCTCCTAGTTATTGCATAACCAACTTGTCTTCTTGTATAATTAAGCTGGTTTGTAATAAATATGTAGCTGTGGCCTGCTCAATGTAGGGCATGGGCCTCAATAATCTCATCACGAGAGAGGTATTGGTGGTGAGGAGGTGTAGATGGAGCTTCAGTAGATGGGGCTTCAGGCATTGTGTTGATGGTAGGTGATAGATATAATACACAACACGATAGAGCTACACAGAGTTCTATACAAGATTAGGGATGCAACTTGTATTTTTGTCTGAATAATATTTAATTACATGGCTAAGCACCCCCTGTCATGCATGGACCAGGTACACTACTTCGGCTGGATATCACAGTAGATGACGCGACACGTCTCGGGTATCGGGGATATTATATTCCGATAAGAAAAGCTTGGCGGATACATCAGCTGCCAGTCATACCATACAGCTCGCCAAGGCAACTAAAAGTTCGCTCCATGAAACTTAGCACAAAGGGGCTTAGCATAGGACTAATAAGAAACTAGATAGCTAGATAATTTCTCTATAGCTAGATAAGAAAAGCTTAGCTAGGATTCTATTTACTTTTAATAACTTAACTTTATATATT
>NW_022986860.1:270691-273588 GCF_010094085.1 Westerdykella ornata | reverse complement strand
AGTTTCTCCCAGTCCTCCTCTCCAGTCCCAGATAGAATATCCATAAACTGGCTTACCATCTGAGACACCCCCTTAGCTTGGAACCTATTGCAAGCTGGACCCAACAGCATCTCCTCTTCAGAGTAGCATGTCTTCCAACTTGCCTTGCACTTCATCCAAGTCTATCTCCTTCAGGGTACTTGAGTTCTTCACTCTTTCCAGTCCCAAATGATCCAAGAACCTGTTCCATTTATTCCCAGGTAATACCTTTATAAACCCATCAGCCAGCATCCTTTCTGATTGCAGATACTCAATCCTGATAATCCCAGATGATATCTCTTGTCTCAGCCAGTGATTGTAAATATCCACATGTCTGAGCTTGATCTGCAACCTTGAGATCTCCGCATTGAGGAGCCTGATGGTTTGTTGATTGTCACAGTGGATGGTTATTGTCTGCTCTGGGAGTGAAACCTCCAGTTCCTTGAGGAGTCTTGAAATAAACATAGCTTCCTTTGCTACCTATGAGAGTGCAAGCAGTTCAGTTTCAGTGGTAGATGTGGTGACTGTGTCTTGCTTGTTTGCCTTCCATGCAATGAGGCCATTGAACAGTTTGATTGTGTATCCTTGAGAACTCTTCCTGTCCAGTGTATTGTCTGCAAATGATGCATCACTTGCAACTTCCAAGGAATCACCTCCTCCTATCTTGAGGCCAAGGTTCTTTGTGTCAAGGAGGTACAGGAGGACGTGGTCTGCTCCATTTTGGTGTTCCTGTCCTGGGTTCATTAGGAAGTGGGCCAGTCTGGAAGTTGCAAAGGCAATGTCTGGTCTGGTGGTGACTGCAGCAAACAGCAAGGATCCAATCTTTCTCTGATACTTGTTGATCTCAGATGGTATTGCTAGGCCTTCCCTTGGCTTGAGTTCAACATTTGCCATTGGGGTATCATGTCTGAGGTCTGTTCTGTCCACCAGATGGCTGATCTTCTCAGCATACTGGGCTTGGGAGAGAAGGAGAGTACGCTCTTCATGATCTCTCAGAACTTCCACACCAAGGAACTACTGAAGATCACCACCTCCTATGATGGTGTACTTCTCTGTGAGTTTCCTGATGGATTCCTGAGCCTCCATCTTCTTGGACTTGTGGAATGCAACAATAATATCATCCACATAGAAGAACAAAATGATTCCATCTTTGATGAGATAACATGGTTCATATTTCACTGTGTAGAATCCCATCTCTACCAGTGTCTTTGTCAATTCCCTCTGCTATAGCAGGGGAGAAATCCTGAGTCTATACAGGGCTTTGTTGAGTCTAAGGAGTATTCTTAGCTTCCTGTATCCTGGGGGCATCTGTATGTAGACTTCTCTGTCCATGGATATATGCACAAAGGCATTGGTAACATCATATTGCTTGAGTTCTAGGTCAAAGTGTACTGCAATAGCCATCATTATCCTGAAAGATCTCCCTGCCAATGTTGCAGCATAAGTATCTTGAGATATGATATTTCTCTGTTGATCTCCTCTTACAACCAGATAGGCCTTGCATTTGTCCAGTCTGTGATACTTGTCAAACTTATACACATACACCCATATGCAGTCCAGGATTTGGTGACCAGCATCCTTCACTCCCTTGCTTGAGACTTCAGTCCAGGATTGTGTAGGGACATGGGATCTGAGATGTGTTCTTTCTGCTTCTTCCAACTGTTCTCTGAGCTCATGGTCCTTGAGTTGCCAATGGTGCTTGGGTGGAGGTGGTAGTTGGTTCCTATGTGGTTTCACCCCCTGAGCCAGCAACCTCTTCAAGTATGCTTTGTCAATTGGCTTCCCTTCATGGGATCCAACATTGCCTGCTTGTGTTCCAGCCATAAATGCAGCATGCCATGGTATTGTTTTAGCTATGCCAGTGTTCTGGAGTGATGGATGTTGTTCATCAGATCCTGAGAGAAGTTGTGCCAAGAGTGTCATGGGTGGTGGATTATCAGGTGGAGTAGGGTATGGACACATGATCTTTTTTCCTTGATGGTATCCTGGTTGGTCTGGTTTCTCTTGATTATCCTGAGAAGCATCTTCAATGGTTTCATCTTCATAGAATGACTGGGTCTCTTGTTCACCTGATGGGGGAGATGGAAGTTCTACACTCTTCACCTATCTAGCAATCTCCTCAGTGGTGCTGTGCATAAGGTTGTCCATGATTTCTTCCTTCTTGCCATTGAACATAGTGTGCTCATCAAACACAACATCTCTGGTACTGATAACCTTTCCCAGTGTTGGTATATAGATCCTGAAGATGTTAGAGGACTGGTACCCAACCAAGTATCCAATCCATGACTTGGGATCCAGCCTCTGTAGTCTTGACTTTCCTCTGTGGATATCATCAGAGAGTGCAAATGCTTTACATCTATAGGCCTTGAGGTGAAAAAGGTCTAGCTTCCTGGACAGGGTTAGGATTCCACTTTGGAGAGCCACTAGTGTGAAGAACTTCTCATATGGGGTTTTCCATCCATTGGAGTAGAGAGGGGTCCTGTTGAGGAGATAGACAGCTGCTCTGACTATCTCTGGTCAAAGGTTGAAGGGTAGATTAGCATCTAGCCTGATTGCTCTTGACTTTTCCTTCACTGATCCCCCTGGTCTCTCTGCTCCTCCATTCTGGGCCTGTGTGTCTGGGGCAGATGGTTCAACCTTGATTCCCAGTCCTAATAGCCATCGGTATACTTCTTGCTTGACTGTGACAATCTCATTGTCTGTCTCAATGACCTTGACTGTGATGTTGAATTGCTTCTTGAGGAATGAGATGAGGATTTCCAGCTGTTTGATGATTGACTTGGCTAGCCTATTGTCCTTGAAGTAGAAGTCCCATGAGTATCTTGAGTTCCTGCAGGTAACTAGCATTTGACTCTTCTCCTTGGTGATGCTTCCTTCCT